>NW_022986247.1:494940-658948 GCF_902500255.1 Thalassophryne amazonica | reverse complement strand
CAAATATGGTTTACAAAGTGACACATGTAATGGCATACCTGTGAATCTCAATTTTGATACATCTTCAGTGGCACCTGTTACTGTTATGACAGCTGTTGAGTTGCCATCATGAATCAAATCGGTCATTGTCAGCTTCACAGGTGAAACATTTTTCAATTTGTTTTCATACACTGGTGTTCCTGGCAATATGCCACTATGGACCCTAAATACACTCTCAAATCTGCATCTAAACTCTGTCCATGGCTCTCCTTCTTTCTGAGCTGTCCTGGTAATTTCAGTATAATTTATTTTTGGTCCTAACACACCTTTTGCACGTGTAATCATAGCTTCCACTCTTGTTTTCAAGACTGGATCATCATGTGTCAGTGGTACGCCTTGTTGGTCTGCAGGATTCCAGTCTCCGCGTATCTGACTCCATTTAGGGCCACATGCTTTCATCCACACCTGTTGGACTTCAGGTCCACTAAGGTGGTAAGAACTTCTAATGTTTTCTATATCCTGCATAAATCCCTCAATATCGACATGTGGCGATGGTATCATGTCGACTGCTGCTTTGATATCATCAGCATTCCATGTTCGATATACGAGCATGGCTGATCGATGTCCTGCTGTTCCTGCACGAGGATTTGGTACTTCTATCATAGGATAGGCACCTCCCTGGTCACTGTGTTCCACCATGGGAGGGGCTGTGGGCACTTTCGCTTGACTGCGTGTTTGTGGTTTTTCTGGTTTTTCACTTTTTACCTTAGGTTTTACTGCCAAATCATACTGTGGTGGCGGTACATCGTCATCCTCTGGTAGAGGAGATAAGGGTGTTGTTGTCACCGACGATCCAGCCGGCGGTGGTTGTTGAGGCTGTTCTGGTTCTCTGTGCTGAATTATCACATCTTCTTCTGCCTTACCTACAGCTTTCTTTTTCCTTGCTTTCTCTAATCGTCGCTTCTCTGCTCCTTTCTGTCTGTTCTCTGCTTCCTCCTCCCAAAATGCCACTAAATCTGCCCCTACTTTCTGCATCTTTTTCTCATCACCTTTATGTTGCTGTTCTAACTCCTTCTTTAGCTTCTGTATACTGATCAGGTTCAGTCGTCCGTCAAAGTCATGTTTATTTATCCAGGTCTCCAATTTCTTTGTTGTTTTTGGATTTTTTGCTTCCATAAATTTCCAGTCGTCAGTTGATAAATTTTCCTTCTTTTTAGACGTCTTACCCCCCATTTTTATTATCCCTTGTTATAATTTGGACTTCAGACAGGGGCACACCTAGGGTGTTCTAAATCTGAAGTTTTCACACTTTCTTTGGACGTGACAATTAATTTGCTGTCGTGTGGTTGATTCCTTTCACCTCCCCGTAGGAAGCGGAATCACTTGCCTCTGCTTCCACACGCACGGTTGTCACTAATGTTGTCCAAAGTATTACACTTTCACACAGTTATTTACACTTACACAAAACACTATTTACACATAGAAACACTTTTAATAATCGTACGCGTATTCTTATGCCAGGGGAGCTCGCCCTCCCGTGAAATTTAACTAATGTCCTGCATTAGGGGACTCCGCCGTCCCTGCCAAATTTAACTGCTTTTTTACAGTGCACGTATTTCTACCCGGGATTTCCTTTACGTATTAAAACAGAGGAGTCCGTACCCTCCTTCCGGAATTTAACTACGTGCGTCCCTCGCAACCGTAGAGGAGTCCGCCCTCCTCGCGGAGTTTAACTGCTTTGCATTAACAGACGATTCCACGCCATCGCTTATGGAGTTTAACTGTTTTATGTGATCACTTTTATCCCCTACCGGTACGCGTATATAAACAGAGGAGTCCGCACCCTCCTTACAGAGTTTAACTGCTTTGCATTAACAGACGATTCTGTATCATCGCTTGCGGAATTTAACTGTTTATGTGATCTGATCACCACTCACTCAGTACTATTTACAAAGAAATTCTACTCACTGACTCGACTTCCTGTCTGTCTTCTTCGGGAAAATCTCGTCAACCAGACGATGCCAACGGTGGTCGACAATTGCAGACACGATCAATCGATCGGACCTTGGCCAAGGATTTACGTCTGGACTTGACGACCTCCGCTGGACACCTCCGGTATTGTTCAGCTCCCGGACAAGCCCCCAGTCAATGTTGGGTATTTTCTCCTCCAAACATTCTTAAAACCTTTGATAAGACAAACAGAGTCAAGAACCACCAGTGAGACAGAAAGTCAAATTTTACGCGCGGAGTGCAGTCAGGCTATACACCAAAGCTACACTAAAGTCTGGCCTGCGCTTCGCTCTTTTTATTAGTGAATCCCTCATCACATGAACAAAAACTTGTCCTAAGGGTGGGGGAATGACGCAAGACAAGTTTCTTCCCGTAACATAAACACACACGTCAATAAGTGCAGCTGTAAGCAAAAACAGTTTCTTTCTTTTACTCTTATCGTCGAAGGTCAGCACATCTCGTTCATCTGTTGCAGTTATCAGCTGTTCTGCATCTGCCTGGAGTGTCCTGGTCTTCACACTAAGCATCACGTCATAACAGTCAAAACAACCTTCAGTTCTTTTACTCCCAGTTCAGCCTGACCCCAGCATGCTAAAACAAGGTTGAATAACACGTACATTCTCGGGGTTAAGTGCAAACAGCACAACACCGTTCTCATCAGAAAGAAGACAAAAGGTACAAATGTTTAACAGTGATAACATATATATATATATAAAATCCTTAACATCTGATCTGATTACAGACAGATTCTTTTATACATTTGTGGATCTGATTACATATGTTTTTATACATTTGTGGATCTGATTACAGACAGATTTTTAAAAAATACATTTGTGGATCTGATTACACACAGATTTTTTTTTACATTTGTGGATCTGATTACAGATTTTTTTAATACATTTGTGGATCTTATTACAGATTTTTTTTAAACGTTTGTGGATCTGATTACAGACAGATTTTTTAATACATTTGTGGATCTAATTACAGACAGATTTTTTTTATACATTTGTGGATCTGATTACAGACAGATTTTTTTTTATACATTTGAGGATCTGATTATAGATTTTTTAAATACAATTGTGGATCTGATTATAGATTTTTTAAATACAATTGTGGATCTGATTACAGACAGATTTTTTTTTTGTTACATTTGTGGATCTGATTACAAAGATTATTTTTATACATTTGTGGATCTGAGTACAGACAGATTTTTTTTTATACATTTGTGGATCTGGTTACATTTTTTTTTTGTACATTTGTGGATCTGATTACAGATTTTTTAATACATTTGTGGATCTGATTACAGACAGATTTAGTTTTAAATATATTTGTGGCTCTGATTACAGACAGATTTTTTTAATGTTTGTGGATCTGATTACAGAGATTTTTTTTTATACATTTGTGGATCTGATTACAGATTTTTTTATACATTTGTGGATGTGATTACAGACAGATGTTTTAAAAATACATTTGTGGATCTGATTACAGACAGATTTTTTTTTACATTTGTGGATCTTATTACAGATTTTTAATACATTTGTGGATCTTATTACAGATTTTTTTTTTAAATTTGTGGATCTGATTACAGACAGATTTTTTTAAATACATTTGTGGATCTGATTACAGACAGATTTTTTTTTTTAAACATTTGTGGATCTGATTACAGATTTTTTTTAATACATTTGTGGATCTGATTACAGATTTTTTTAATACATTTGTGGATCTGATTACAGATTTTTTTAATACATTTGTGGATCTGATTACAGACAGATTTTTTTTTGTACATTTGTGGATCTAATTACAGACAGATTTTATTATACATTTGTGGATCTGATTACAGATTTTTCTTATACATTTGTGGATCTGATTACAGACAGATTTTTTTTTATATATATATTTGTGGATCTGATTACAGACAGATTTTTTTTTATATATATTTGTGGATCTGATTACAGACAGATTTTTTTTGTACATTTGTGGATCTCATTAGACAGATTTTTTTAAACATTTGTGGATCTGATTACAGATTTTTTTTTTATACATTTGTGGATCTGATTACAGACAGATTCTTTTATACATTTGTGGATCTGATTACAGACAGATTTTTTTTTAAATATATTTGTGGCTCTGATTACAGACAGATTTTTTTAATACATTTGTGGATCTGATTACATATGTTTTTATACATTTGTGGATCTGATTACAGACAGATTTTTAAAAAATACATTTGTGGATCTGATTACAGACAGATTTTTTTTTACATTTGTGGATCTGATTACAGATTTTTTTAATACATTTGTGGATCTTATTACAGATTTTTTTAAACGTTTGTGGATCTGATTACAGACAGATTTTTTAATACATTTGTGGATCTGATTACAGACAGATTTTTTTTATACATTTGTGGATCTGATTACAGACAGATTTTTTTTTAATACATTTGAGGATCTGATTATAGATTTTTTAAATACAATTGTGGATCTGATTACAGACAGATTTTTTTTTTGTTACATTTGTGGATCTGATTACAAAGATTATTTTTATACATTTGTGGATCTGATTACAGACAGATGTTTTTTAATACATTTGTGGATCTGATTACAGACAGATTTTTTTTTATACATTTGTGGATCTGATTACATATTTTTTTGTACATTTGTGGATCTGATTACAGATTTTTTAATACGTTTGTGGATCTGATTACAGACAGATTTTGTTTTAAATATATTTGTGGCTCTGATTACAGACAGATTTTTTTTAATATGTTTGTGGATCTGATTACAGACTGATTTTTTTTATACATTTGTGGATCTGATTACAGATTTTCTTTATACATTTGTGGATCTGATTACAGACAGATTTTTTAAAAATACATTTGTGGATCTGATTACAGATTTTCTTTATACATTTGTGGATCTGATTACAGACAGATTCTTTTATACATTTGTGGATCTGATTACAGACAGATTTTTTTTAAATATATTTGTGGCTCTGATTACAGACAGATTTTTTTAATACATTTGTGGATCTGATTACATATGTTTTTATACATTTGTGGATCTGATTACAGACAGATTTTTAAAAAATACATTGTGGATCTGATTACAGACAGATTTTTTTTTACATTTGTGGATTTGATTACAGATTTTTTTATACATTTGTGGATCTTATTACAGATTTTTTTAACGTTTGTGGATCTGATTACAGACAGATTTTTTAATACATTTGTGGATCTGATTACAGACAGATTTTTTTATACATTTGTGGATCTGATTACAGACAGATTTTTTTTAATACATTTGAGGATCTGATTATAGATTTTTTAAATACAATTGTGGATCTGATTACAGACAGATTTTTTTTGTACATTTGTGGATCTGATTACAGACAGATTTTTTTTATACATTTGTGGATCTGATTACAGACAGATTTTTTTTAATACATTTGTGGATCTGATTACAGACAGATTTTTTTTATACATTTGTGGATCTGATTACATATTTTTTTGTACATTTGTGGATCTGATTACAGATTTTTTAATACATTTGTGGATCTGATTACAGACAGATTTTGTTTTAAATATATTGTGGCTCTGATTACAGACAGATTTTTTTTAATATGTTTGTGGATCTGATTACAGAGATTTTTTTTTATACATTTGTGGATCTGATTACAGATTTTGTGATACATTTGTGGATGTGATTACAGACAGATGTTTTAAAAATACATTTGTGGATCTGATTACAGATTTTTAATACATTTGTGGATCTTATTACAGATTTTTTTTTTTTTTTTAAATATGTGGATCTGATTACAGACAGATTTTTAAATACATTTGTGGATCTGATTATAGATTTTTTTTTAATACAATTGTGGATCTGATTACAGACAGATTTTTTTTTAAACATTTGTGGATCTGATTACAGACAGATTTTTTTTTTAATACATTTGTGGATCTGATTACAGACAGATTTTTTTAAAATACATTTGTGGATCTGATTACAGGCAGATTATTTTAAAATACATTTGTGGATCTGATTACAGACAGATGTTTTTAAAATACATTTGTGGATCTGATTACAGACAGATTTTTTTTTACATTTGTGGATCTGATTACAGATTTTTTTAATACATTTGTGGATCTGATCACAGATTTTTTTAATACATGTGTGGATCTGATCACAGATTTTTTTTAATACATTTGTGGATCTGATCACAGATTTTTTTTTAATACATGTGTGGATCTGATCACAGATTTTTTTTTTAATACAATTGTGGATCTGATTACAGACAGATTTTTTTTACATTTGTGGATCTGATTACAGATTTTTTTTTAAATACATTTGTGGATCTGATTACAGTTTTTTAAAATACATTTGTGGATCTGATTAAAGACAGAGTTTTTTTTATACATTTGTGGATCTGATTACAGATTTTTTTTTTTTTATACATTTGTGGATCTGATTACAGACAGATTTTTTTATACGTCGTGAGAGAACAGAGAAGTTTCAGAAGAAGTCGGTTTCAGCATTTTATCCAGATATTCCACTGTTAAGGGAGATTTTTTAATGCGGCGGCACAGGAAAAACACCTCCGTGTTGAAAACCATTTGTAAAATCCAGGTGGCTTTTGATGGCTTTCAGTGGAGTGAGTATATGAGAAATTGTTTAACAGCTGGACATGTTCCAACTTGTCCTTAAGGCTTCCAACAGAGGTGTTTTTCCTGTGGCGGAGCGTCGCGGCGGCTGCGAGCCGACGCTGCAATCCGCCCGCACGTCTTTCATTAAAAAAATCTCCTTTAACAGTGGAATATCCGGATAAAATGCTGAAACCGACTTCTTCTGAAACTTCTCTGTTCTCTCACGACGTCCTGGATCAATAGAGCCTGAAATGTGGAGGTTTTCAGCTTGAAACAGGCTGATGACGGCGCCTGAGAGCGCTGAGCGACGTCTTGCACCGTGGGAAGTCCTTAAAGCGACAGTATCACCTCAGAATCTCTCATCAGCCGTTAAAATTTTCACAGAAAACCAGCTTAATTTTTCGAACCGTGTCCACTTCGATGTGCCTCACAGGTTTAGAAAGGTTTAGACAGTCTCTCAGCAACTTCTCAGACAAAGGAATTCCGACGAGGGGCTGGACGACTCCTCCCACAAGGAGTGCTCACAGGCAAATGACGTCACCGACAGGCGTGGAAAAACTCACGCATGCGCACGAGGGTTCAAGCATGTCTGACGTAAAAACATATGAATGAAATCCATATAGTTTTTGAAAAAAATAAAAATGACCTATACTTTATTGACAGACCTCGTATTTCACCCATATTGGCCTCTCTTCATTGGCTCCCTGTTAATTCCAGAACAGAATTTAAAATTCTTCTTCTTACTTATGTACTATTGCTTGCCTCTACTGGTGGTTGGCTCTCACTGCAGTATTGTATCACTTCCTGTTCCGGAGCACAGCGGTGTTTTTCTGTATCTGTTAGCTGTTTAATCTGCGCAGTTAGATTGATCTAGTTATCTAGATTACGATTTGTTTCCCAGTGTAATCTTTATGTGCCTTAACTAAAGCACTCCTTCTGCTGAATCACCTCTAAATTATTTACACATTATTCACTTTGCGTGTTTTTAGGAATCCGCTAGCTTAGCATAGCTACTAGCTCTTAGCCGATTTAGCATGGCGGCTTCTCCTGTCTCTCCCGCACTTTTCTGCTCTGGGTGTGAAATGTTTAGTTATTCCTCGGCCTCCTTTAGCAGTAACGGTACTTGTAATAAGTGTAGCTTATTCGTAGCTTTGGAGGCCAGGCTGGGCGAATTGGAGACTTGGCTCCGCACCGTGGAAAATTCTACAGCTAGCCAGGCCCCTGTAGTCGGTGCAGACCAAGGTAGCTTAGCCGCCGTTAGTTACCCCCTGGCAGATCCCGAGCAGCCGGGAAAGCAGGCTGACTGGGTGACTGTGAGGAGGAAGCGTAGCCCTAAACAGAAGCCCCGTGTACACCGCCAACCCGTTCACATCTCTAACCATTTTTCCCCACTCGACGACACACCCGCCGAGGATCAAACTCTGGTTATTGGCGACTCTGTTTTGCGAAATGTGAAGTTAGCGACACCAGCAACCATAGTCAATTGTCTTCCGGGGGCCAGAGCAGGCGACATTGAAGGAAATTTGAAACTGCTGGCTAAGGCTAAGCGTAAATTTGGTAAGATTGTAATTCACGTCGGCAGTAATGACACCCGGTTACGCCAATCGGAGGTCACTAAAATTAACATTAAATCGGTGTGTAACTTTGCAAAAACAATGTCGGACTCTGTAGTTTTCTCTGGGCCCCTCCCCAATCAGACCGGGAGTGACATGTTTAGCCGCATGTTCTCCCTGAATTGCTGGCTGTCTGAGTGGTGTCCAAAAAATGAGGTGGGCTTCATAGATAATTGGCAAAGCTTCTGGGGAAAACCTGGTCTTGTTAGGAGAGACGGCATCCATCCCACTTTGGATGGAGCAGCTCTCATTTCTAGAAATCTGGCCAATTTTCCTAAATCCTCCAAACCGTGACTATCCAGGGTTGGGACCAGGAAGCAGAGTTGTAGTCTTACACACCTCTCTGCAGCTTCTCTCCCCCTGCCATCCCCTCATTACCCCATCCCCGTAGAGACGGTGTCTGCTCCCAGACTACCAATAACCAGCAAAAATCTATTTAAGCATAAAAATTCAAAAAGAAAAAATAATATAGCACCTTCAACTGCACCACAGACTAAAACAGTTAAATGTGGTCTATTAAACATTAGGTCTCTCTCTTCTAAGTCCCTGTTGGTAAATGATATAATAATTGATCAACATATTGATTTATTCTGCCTTACAGAAACCTGGTTACAGCAGGATGAATATGTTAGTTTAAATGAGTCAACACCCCCGAGTCACACTAACTGTCAGAATGCTCGTAGCACGGGCCGGGGCGGAGGATTAGCAGCAATCTTCCATTCCAGCTTATTACTTAATCAAACCCCAGACAGAGCTTTAACTCATTTGAAAGCTTGACTCTTAGTCTTGTCCATCCAAATTGGAAGTCCCAAAAACCAGTTTTATTTGTTGTTATCTATCGTCCACCTGGTTGTTACTGTGAGTTTCTCTGTGAATTTTCAGACCTTTTGTCTGACTTAGTGCTTAGCTCAGATAAGATAATTATAGTGGGCGATTTTAACATCCACACAGATGCTGAGAATGACAGCCTCAACACTGCATTTAATCTATTATTAGACTCTATTGGCTTTGCTCAAAAAGTAAATGAGTCCACCCACCACTTTAATCATATCTTAGATCTTGTTCTGACTTATGGTATGGAAATAGAAGACTTAACAGTATTCCCTGAAAACTCCCTTCTGTCTGATCATTTCTTAATAACATTTACATTTACTCTGATGGACTACCCAGCAGTGGGGAATAAGTTTCATTACACTAGAAGTCTTTCAGAAAGCGCTGTAACTAGGTTTAAGGATATGATTCCTTCTTTATGTTCTCTAATGCCATATACCAACACAGTGCAGAGTAGCTACCTAAACTCTGTAAGTGAGATAGAGTATCTTGTCAATAGTTTTACATCCTCATTGAAGACAACTTTGGATGCTGTAGCTCCTCTAAAAAAGAGAGCTTTAAATCAGAAGTGCCTGACTCCGTGGTATAACTCACAAACTCGTAGCTTAAAGCAGATAACCCGTACATTGGAGAGGAAATGGCGTCTCACTAATTTAGAAGATCTTCACTTAGCCTGGAAAAAGAGTCTGTTGCTCTATAAAAAAAGCCCTCCGTAAAGCTAGGACATCTTTCTACTCATCACTAATTGAAGAAAATAAGAACAACCCCAGGTTTCTTTTCAGCACTGTAGCCAGGCTGACAAAGAGTCAGAGCTCTATTGAGCTGAGTATTCCATTAACTTTAACTAGTAATGACTTCATGACTTTCTTTGCTAACAAAATTTTAACTATTAGAGAAGAAATTACTCATAACCATCCCAAAGACGTATCGTTATCTTTGGCTGCTTTCAGTGATGCCGGTATTTGGTTAGACTCTTTCTCTCCGATTGTTCTGTCTGAGTTATTTTCATTAGTTACTTCATCCAAACCATCAACATGTTTATTAGACCCCATTCCTACCAGGCTGCTCAAGGAAGCCCTACCATTATTTAATGCTTCGATCTTAAATATGATCAATCTATCTTTGTTAGTTGGCTATGTACCACAGGCTTTTAAGGTGGCAGTAATTAAACCATTACTTAAAAAGCCATCACTTGACCCAGCTATCTTAGCTAATTATAGGCCAATCTCCAACCTTCCTTTTCTCTCAAAAATTCTTGAAAGGGTAGTTGTAAAACAGCTAACTGATCATCTGCAGAGGAATGGTCTATTTGAAGAGTTTCAGTCAGGTTTTAGAATTATCATAGTACAGAAACAGCATTAGTGAAGGTTACAAATGATCTTCTTATGGCCTCAGACAGTGGACTCATCTCTGTGCTTGTTCTGTTAGACCTCAGTGCTGCTTTTGATACTGTTGACCATAAAATTTTATTACAGAGATTAGAGCATGCCATAGGTATTAAAGGCACTGCGCTGCGGTTGTTTGAATCATATTTGTCTAATAGATTACAATTTGTTCATGTAAATGGGGAATCTTCTTCACAGACTAAAGTTAATTATGGAGTTCCACAAGGTTCTGTGCTAGGACCAATTTTATTCACTTTATACATGCTTCCCTTAGGCAGTATTATTAGACGGTATTGCTTAAATTTTCATTGTTACGCAGATGATACCCAGCTTTATCTATCCATGAAGCCAGAGGACACACACCAATTAGCTAAACTGCAGGATTGTCTTACAGACATAAAGACATGGATGACCTCTAATTTCCTGCTTTTAAACTCAGATAAAACTGAAGTTATTGTACTTGGCCCCACAAATCTTAGAAACATGGTGTCTAACCAGATCCTTACTCTGGATGGCATTACCCTGACCTCTAGTAATACTGTGAGAAATCTTGGAGTCATTTTTGATCAGGATATGTCATTCAAAGCGCATATTAAACAAATATGTAGGACTGCTTTTTTGCATTTACGCAATATCTCTAAAATCAGAAAGGTCTTGTTTCAGAGTGATGCTGAAAAACTAATTCATGCATTTATTTCCTCTAGGCTGGACTATTGTAATTCATTATTATCAGGTTGTCCTAAAAGTTCCATAAAAAGCCTTCAGTTAATTCAAAATGCTGCAGCTAGAGTACTGACGGGGACTAGAAGGAGAGAGCATATCTCACCCATATTGGCCTCTCTTCTTTGGCTTCCTGTTAATTCTAGAATAGAATTTAAAATTCTTCTTCTTACTTATAAGGTTTTGAATAATCAGGTCCCATCTTATCTTAGGGACCTCGTAGTACCATATCACCCCAATAGAGCGCTTCGCTCTCAGACTGCAGGCTTACTTGTAGTTCCTAGGGTTTGTAAGAGTAGAATGGGAGGCAGAGCCTTCAGCTTTCAGGCTCCTCTCCTGTGGAACCAGCTCCCAATTCAGATCAGGGAGACAGACACCCTCTCTACTTTTAAGATTAGGCTTAAAACTTTCCTTTTTGCTAAAGCTTATAGTTAGGGCTGGATCAGGTGACCCTGAACCATCTCTTAGTTACGCTGCTATAGACGTAGACTGCTGGGGGGTTCCCATGATGCACTGTTTCTTTCTCTTTTTGCTCTGTATGCACCACTCTGCATTTAATCATTAGTGATCGATCTCTGCTCCCCTCCACAGCATGTCTTTTTCCTGGTTCTCTCCCTCAGCCCCAACCAGTCCCAGCAGAAGACTGCCCCTCCCTGAGCCTGGTTCTGCTGGAGGTTTCTTCCTGTTAAAAGGGAGTTTTCCTTCCCACTGTCTCCAAGTGCTTGCTCATAGGGGGTCGTTTTGACCGTTGGGGGTTTTTCTGTAATTATTGTATGGCTTTTGCCTTACAATATAAAGTGCCTTGGGGCAACTGTTTGTTGTGATTTGGCGCTATATAAATAAAATTGATTTGATTTGATTTAAACAGCTTTCAGTCATTTAAGTAAATTAAATATAGAGTCATGATTTTATGTTATGGAAGATATAGCATAAGGTAAAACTGAGTGTTTTAAATTGTAAACTAAATGATTATGGCCATAAAAACAAAATTGATTTCTTGTAATTAATAAAAAAGCATTTCTTTCCGTTCAAACACTGTTGTTATTTTAGAGTGTAAATACGTTAGAGTGCATGAGTCGCATCTTTCCTTTGCCCTATGCTCGCAAACAGCTATATTGCATAGGTATATTGATATTCACAATGAGTTAGACAATATTTAGTCACTTTCCCTAGATTAACGCTTTTTCTAAGAGTGTAAGCACACTGAAGTACATTCGAAGCATCCCTACTTAGCCTTAATACATTTTTCATAACCTTCAAGTTTATATTATGAACTTTAAAAGACATTTGGATAAGAGTTTGTCATGAATTATATGAAGGTAGGCTGAAAATGGTTATTCTCTTAAACCCAAGTTTTTAGTGTAGACGTTTATGGATTCAATGTCTCCCGATCTTATATGGGGGAGGTGATGGTCTAGTGGTTAAGGTGTTGGGCTTGAGTCCAGAAGATCATGGGTTCAAATCCCCACCTGACTGGAAAATCACTAAGGGCCCTTGGGCAAGGCCTTTAATCCCCTATTGCTCCCGGTGTGTAGTAAGCGTCTTGTATGGCAGCACCCTGACATCGGGGTGAATGTGAGGCATAATTGTAAAGCGCTTTGAGCATCTGATACAGATGGAAAAGCGCTATATAAATGCAGTCCATTTACCATTTCATTTATATACTTCAGGACACTATAAAGTACCTCTGATAAAGTTTTGGCGCTTTTGTATAAAAGTGCATGATTCCCCTAAAATTTGTCCCTTAGCCGTCAAACTATATTTCATCACCAGGGTCCAAGAGCTCCAGGAAGCCTGACTTCTGTAGCCTTATCTGAAGCTCTACCCTCATAGCCATCTGACAGAAAGCTGTTCACACCTTTGGGGGCAATGCAACAAGGAATTTGGTAGTATTGTTCCTTTTGTAGTCAGACCAAGTGTTGTGTGGGCCGCCAGAAGAGGAGGTACTGCTGGCCCACCACCAGAGGGCGCCCTGCCTGGAGTGCGGGCTCCAGGCACCAGAGGGCGCAGCTGCCTCACAGGAGCAGCTAGGGTGACAGCTGTCACGCATCACCTGCAACAGCTGTTACCAATCAGCAGGGGTACATCAGCAGGACGACGTCTCCACCTCTTTGCTGAGATATCGTTCTACCTGGAAGGTAATATTCTCAGCTGACTGCTTGACAGTAACCTTTTGTGACTTTTGTGAGTGATAACAGACCTTTTTTCCAACGAGAGGTGGAGGTAGCTTTCCTGCCGTGTGGATTACTGGGTGCAAACGCGCCCACCTTTAATTGCGTTTTTGTTCCTCGCCAGCAGTACCAGGTCCGACACGCGGAGGCAGTGGCCACCTGGGAGTTCGGGACTTGGCGGCTCCAGTATTCCCGGGGTCTGGTGGCGGAGGAAATCGTGTGGTTCCGGTTCTGCTTTGGACAGGTGTCTCCTATCTTCGAGCCTGCCCACACGACACCTTTGTGGATTGATTCTGATCTATTGTTGTAATCTGTTGTATTTGTTGTGCACATTCACAACAGTAAAGTGTTGTTATTTGACCTACTCCATTGTCCGTTCCTTTGCGCCCCCTGTTGTGGGTCCGTGTACCGACACTTTCCCAACACCAAGTCAGAGTTTGAAGTTCAAGATGCCTTGGTCATTCTAACAAAATTTCTGTGCAGTCTAGCGTAAACATAAGAGAGTCCGGCTGGTAGCATTTTGTTGACAATGCCCTTCTCTTAACTGTGGTGACAGAAGAGGCAGCCATGTATTGATCATTTCTCACTAATATTTAAAAGATCACCAAGGAAATCATTTGGCAGTCAACACTAACTCCCAGTGCAAACTTAAAAACTTCCACTCAGTTTTCTCTCTGGTCCAAACTTTTTGGGAGATTTCTTAAAACATCGCTTAATTATCTCCACCTACGAAGTTGGAGGAAGTTGTGTTTTGGCCCCCACTTGGTTGTTTGTCTGTCTGTTTGTTTGCAAACAGCCTGGAGCTTACAATTTTTCATATATCATTCTGAAATTTTTACTGAAGATTCATATCTTGATAGGCAAGAACTGATTAGATTTTCAAGGTCATAGGTCAAAGGCATCAAAGTCAGGAAAAATCCTTATCTTTAACATTGAATCAATTTTCAAAAATTCATAACTATACAAAAAAGATCAAATTTCTGTCATATTTGAGAATGCCATGTCGGATGGTATCCTTTATCAACTGACCAAGTTTGATCCGAGTCTGATCCAGATTCTTCTGTTACAGATTTACCTACACCACCAAAATTGAATGTAGGTTCCAATTTTATGTCTGTTTGTCTTCCAGTTATCAGTCAGAAATCAAGTGCCAAAAAGCAACGACAAATTCTGTATAGCAAAGATGACCAACGTTCTGTGAAAATTATCTAAAAAAGAATTCAGGAACAGAAAAAACTGTTGAAAAAAAACAAAACAAAACAAAACCTGACAACACCACAAAAAAAAAAAAAAAAAAAAAAAAACTTGTACAAACTAAATACATAGTCCTGACATTTGATCACATTTAAGTGAATCATGTTTAACTATTCAAAAAAAGCCTTTATTTGGATTTGACAAGAGTTTTTATCAACAGGCTGCACAGCTGATTTATCAGTGCAGCTTTTGTGGAAACGTTGCCATTTCTCACAGGCTGTGTTCAGCTTCATGCAGCTTGTCCGCAGACTGAAGGTTTCACAAATACTGCTTTTTCCCCTGCCCCACTTCTCGCATCGAGTAAGTGAAGCATTTTAAGTTCTTCTGCTTCTCTTCAATAGATCAATTTACAATGCTGTAGTTTGGCTAGTTTCTTTTGGTCCTGTGAGGCTGTTGTTGCTGAGGTCCAGAATCAGTACTTTGGTGATCTGGTGGGTTAGCCAGCTGAGTGCTGGCACAGGAGAGCAGGAGAGCTGTCCCATAGGATTTGTCTCCTGTACCAGCTGAATGCTGGCACAGGAGAGACGTCTCCCTGCAGCACTGACAGAAGTTTTATGAATTATCATGTGTTTGGTCAGGTGGCACTTTCTTCAAAATCTTTGACCACATTCAGAACATCCAAATTGTTTTGGTCTTTTTTAAATTTCTCTTGGATTTCTTTTTAATAGAATGCAATGGGCCCCAGATCCGGGGTCTAGAGTTGCACCCCCAAACATTGCTGGCATTGTATCCGAGGGCTCTCTTCATGATGGTGACCATTCCCTTAACTGCTGATAACAGCACCTCATGGGCACTTGGGTGACACGGATTGCCTCAACCTATTTTTGCAGGCGGCTTCTTTCCTATCCGTTGGTTAATCTGCTTCTTTCATCCTCTCCTTGTCTTTTTTTTTCATTTTGCTTAGATTTCTTTTTAATAGAACGCAATGGGACCCAGACCTGTGGTCTAAAGTTGCACCCTAAACATACCTGGCATTGTATCCGAGGGCTCTGTATGAATTCTCATGTGTGTGTTCAGGTTGCTCTTTTGACCAAATCTTCGACCACATACAGAACAGCCAAACTGTTTGTGTCCTGTATGAATTATCATGTGTGCATTCAGGTAGCTCTTTTGCCCAAATCTTCGACCACATTCAGAACAGCCAAATTGTTTGTGTCCTGTATGAATTATCATGTGTTTCTTCAGGTTGCTCTTTTGACCAAATCTTCGACCACATTCAGAACAGCCAAACTGTTTTTGTCCTGTATGAATTATCATGTGTTTGTTCAGGCTGCTCTTTTGACCAAATCTTCGACCACATTCAGAACAGCCAAATCGTTTTTGTTCTGTATGAATTATCATGTGTGCATTCAGGGCGCTCTTACGCCCAAATCTTCGACCACACTCAGAACAGTCAAACTGTTTTTCTACTGTATGAATTATCTTGTGTTTGTTCAAGTAGCTCTTTCGTCCAAACTGTTGACCACATTCAGAACAACTAAACTGTTTTTCTCCTGTATGAATTATCATGTGTTCTTTCAGGTTGCTCTTTCGTCCAAATCTTCGACCACATTCAGAACACTCAAACTGTTTTTGCCCTGTATGAATTATCATGTGTTTGCTCAGGTTGCTCTTTTGACCAAATCTCTGACCACATTCAGAACAGCAAAATGGTTTTTCTCCTGTATGAACTATGATGTGTGTGTTCAGGTGGCTCTTTTGACCAAATCTCTGACCACACTCAGGACAGACAAATGGTTTTTCTCCTGCATGAATTATCATGTGTCTGTTCAGGTTGCTCTTTTGACCAAATATTTGACCACATTCAGAACAGCCAAATTGTTTTTGTCCTGAATGAATTATCATGTGTTTGCTCAGCTTGCTGTTTTGTCCAAATCGTCGACCACAGTCAGAACTGCCAAATTGTTTTGGTCCTGTATGAATTGATCTGTGTTTGTTCAGAGTGCCCTTCTGTTTCTGTCTTGTACTCTGATCAGAACAGGTACATGGTTTTACGCTTGCTTGCCTCCCCTTGTGTTGTTCTGAGTTGTTCATGTAACCAGATGCTTTAACATATTTAGAGCAATTAAACTGTTCCTCAGCAATAATGCAACTGCTTGAACTAAAAATATTGATATTTTTTCGACAGTTGAAAAACGACTGAAGTTCTCTGGTCTGTTTCCAGTCATAACCATCATCGGTGTCAGTTCCAGAAGTGTCTGAACTCCTGCCACTGGTATCTGGTTGTAAATGACTGTTTGGACCTGAGTTGCTGGCTGGTTGTGGTCCTCCATCGTCCTCTCCATCAGCTTCTGCTGTCAGTGTTCTGTGTACAGATGAGCTGCTGGCTACAGGCTCAGCCTCGGTGCTCTCATCATTTGGGCTTTGATGAAGCTGTGATGACTCTGGTTTTTCATCATCATTTTCACTCTTCACAGGGACGGCAGTGAAACCAAACTTGGTGAGATCTGCCTCCTCCAGCTGCTGAAGCTGCTCTCCCTGCTGACTTATCCACAGCTTCTCTTCTTCTTTAATGTCCTCCTGGTCAACACTCAGATTCCATTCCTGGTGTTCAGGGAGAGTTTCTTCTTTAATCACCAACAACGGCTGCATGTCTGCAAAGAAACAAATTAACAGTAAATGTTAGAACAACACTCATTAAAATAAAGTATCAGAGTGGTGAGTTTGACCTGACGGAGCTGATAAAGTGGAAATGTACATCAGGAGGATTTGTTTTACATTTCACACATACTTTAACTGGACTCCAACATAATGACAAAACTCATGAAATATGACATGAACACATCTACAGTGACGCTGCACCTCACTGAAAAACATGACATTATTTTAATTTTTTATAATGCTGCTGATCGTTCAATGCTAATGGACTTCATTTCTGCAGCACTTTTTTTTTTAACCATCTGATAAACATGTTCAAAGTGCTTTACAGTGATGTCTCACACGCACCTCTTCACTCTCATGAAGTAGGAGCAATTTGCTGTGATTTTCAAATCTTACGGGGAAACCCTCTGCTTTGACGTCTGTGGCTTTAAAGTCTGGACCCTGGTTTCCAAAACTGTGGAGACTGCTGTGAAGGGGTGTGCCCCAGAAAATGTATAATGGTGTTCATAAAAATATACTGAAAATAAAGAAACATTTAAGGGCATTTTCACACATGAAAGTGAGGATTAAGGTTTGTACAGTTGCAATCAGAAATGTTCAACTCCACAAAGTTGAGTGATACATAAAATGAATACAAAAAATGCATGATGTAGTATTTGTGTGTAACAGTATATTTGGTTCAGATAGCAATGTCACAATTAGTCAACACCAATATAATACTGTTGTATTTAAAGCTGTATGGCAGTTTTTATGGCCTAAAGTGGAGCTAAAACATAACTAATTCTTTTTTAACTCTATAATGATCCTTCATTTGCTTCAGCTGTGATGCAAATATAAACCCTATCCATGAAGGTATTTAAGGTGAGGTACAATCATTGCAAAGATGGTCACTCTGTCAGAGCTCCAGCATTCCTCTTTGGAGAAAGGAGAACCTCCCAGAAGGACAACCATCTCTACAGCAATCCACCAATCAGGCCTGTATGGTAGAGTGGCCAGACAGAAGCCACTCCTTAGTAAAAGGCACATGGCAGCCCACCTGGAGTTTGAAAAAAAAAAAGGGGTGGGGGGGTGGGGGCACCTGAAGAACTCTCAGACAATTCTCTGATCTGATGAGACAAAGACGGAACTTTTTGGCCTGAATGCCAGGCATCATATTTGGAGGGAACCAGACACCATCCCTACAGTGAAGCATGGTGGTGGCAACATCATGCTGTGGGGATGTTTTTCAGCAGCAGGAACTGGGAGACGAGTCAGGATTGAGGGAAAGACGAATGCAACAATGTCCAGAGACAATCTGGATGAAAATCTGTTCCAGAGCGCTCTTGACGTCAGACTGTGGTGACGGTTCATCTTTCAGCAGGACAATGACCCTAAGCACACAGTCAAGATATCAAAGGAGTGTCTTCAGGACAACTCTGTGAATGTCCTTGAGTGGTCCAGCCAGAGCCCAGACCTGAATCTGACTGAACATCTCTGGAGAGATCTGACAATGTCTGTGCACCGACGCTCCCCACCCAACCTGATGGAGCTTGAGAGGAGCTGCAAAAAGGAATGGACCAAACTGCCCAAAGATAGGTGCACCAAGTTTGTGGCATCACATTCAAGAAGACTTGAGGCTGGAATTGGTGCCAAAGATGCATCAACAAAGTATTGAGAAAAGGCTGTGAATACTTATGGACACATGATTTCTTAGCCTTTTCTTTTTAATAAATTTACAAAAATTTCAAAAAAACATTTTTCATGTTGTCATTATGGGGTGTTGTTATTATGCAGCAAGCCGTCCATCCATCATTTGGACGCCCAATTTTCCACAAGGACAGCAAAAAAAAAACCCAAAACAAATAAATAATAATAATAATGATGGACGGCTTGCTCAAAGCTGTCTAAAATATGTGTATAATAGCCTCTTTCCTTGTCACCATGTAACTTTGGTTAAATCCATCTTTTTTCTCCAAAATATCATGAATTATTGTCTTGAGTGTACAACTAGCAACTGACTTACAGTTTTGCATTACACCCAGCAACACGTGATTTGAGGTGGTGCCACATTTTGAAGGTGGCCTCTGATTGGTCTGTAATTCGATCATCCCATGGTAAATGTGAATGAAAAGTAGCACAATACGATTAACATGAATTTCCATTTGTCATATTTTCATGAAAAGTGGCAAATGTAGTGGTACAGCATAAGGTTGTTTCAAAACATTACATTGTTATTTCATGTCAAATTTAGAAATGTGTTTGTCAATGTTAACTGATTTTTATATAAAGTGGCAGTAGCTGTTGAAATTTACTTTATAGACTAGTTTATTGAGTATAAATATTCAGTGATGATCTCTTTTGGTGGTTACATATCTGGGTTCTTTAAACATTTGAACATTGTTTAATCAGTTTCATGACTTATTTAATTTTTCACTTTCACACTGTAGACACATATTTGTATATACTGTGAATAATTCCTGTTTTTCATTTCACTGATCAATAAAAAGTTAAATTAAATTAAAAATGTGCTTGATTTTGATATAAGTATTGACAATGACAAAGCCACAATCCAGCCATCATTATGCGGTTCATCAACAGAAAACTGCACTGCTAAAACAAGGACGGAAGCTGAAAGGAACAAACATCTTTATAAAAAGAAACATCAAATCAAATCAACTTCATTTATATAGCGCCAAATCACAACAAACAGTTGCCCCAAGGCGCTTTATATTGTAAGGCAAGGCCATACAATAATTACGTAAAAACCCCAACGGTCAAAACGACCCCCTGTGAGCAAGCACTTGGCGACAGTGGGAAGGAAAAACTCCCTTTTAACAGGAAGAAACCTCCAGCAGAACCAGGCTCAGGGAGGGGCAGTCTTCTGCTGGGACTGGTTGGGGCTGAGGGAGAGAACCAGGAAAAAGACATGCTGTGGAGGGGAGCAGAGATCAATCACTAATGATTAAATGCAGAGTGGTGCATACAGAGCAAAAAGAGAAAGAAACAGTGCATCATGGGAACCCCCCAGCAGTCTACGTCTATAGCAGCATAACTAAGGGATGGTTCAGGGTCACCTGATCCAGCCCCAACTATAAGTTTTAGCAAAAAGGAAAGTTTTAAGCCTAATCTTAAAAGTAGAGAGGGTGTCTGTCTCCCTGATCTGAATTGGGAGCTGGTTCCACAGGAGAGGAGCCTGAAAGCTGAAGGCTCTGCCTCCCATTCTACTCTTACAAACCCTAGGAACTACAAGTAAGCCTGCAGTCTGAGAGCGAAGCGCTCTATTGGGGTGATATGGTACTATGAGGTCCCTAAGATAAGATGGGACCTGATTATTCAAAACCTTATAAGTAAGAAGAAGAATTTTAAATTCTATTCTAGAATTAACAGGGAGCCAATGAAGAGAGACCAATATGGGTGAGATATGCTCTCTCCTTCTAGTCCCCGTCAGTACTCTAGCTGCAGCATTTTGAATTAACTGAAGGCTTTTCAGGGAACTTTTAGGACAACCTGATAATAATGAATTACAATAGTCCAGCCTAGAGGAAATAAATGCATGAATTAGTTTTTCAGCATCACTCTGAGACAAGACCTTTCTAATTTTAGAGATATTGTGCAAATGCAAAAAAGCAGTCCTACATATTTGTTTAATATGCACACTGAATGACATATCCTGATCAAAAATGACTCCAAGAGTTCTCACAGTATTACTAGAGGTCAGGGTAATGCCATCCAGAGTAAGGATCTGGTTAGACACCATATTTCTAAGATTTGTGGGGCCAAGTACAATAACTTCAGTTTTATCTGAGTTTAAAAGCAGGAAATTAGAGGTCATCCATGTCTTTATGTCTGTAAGACAATCCTGCAGTTTAGCTAATTGGTGTGTGTCCTCTGGCTTCATGGATAGATAAAGCTGGGTATCATCTGCGTAACAATGAAAATTTAAGCAATGCCGTCTAATAATACTGTCTAAGGGAAGCATGTATAAAGTGAAAAAAATTGGTCCTAGCACAGAACCTTGTGGAACTCCATAATTAACCTTAGTCTGTGAAGAAGATTCCCCATTTACATGAACAAATTGTAATCTATTAGATAAATATGATTCAAACCACCGCAGCGCAGTGCCTTTAATACCTATGGCATGCTCTAATCTCTGTAATAAAATTTTATGTTCAACAGTATCAAAAGCAGCACTGAGGTCTAACAGGGCGAGCACAGAGATGAGTCCACTGTCTGAGGCCATAAGAAGATCATTTGTAACCTTCACTAATGCTGTTTCTGTACTATGATCAACTCTGAAACCTGACTGAAACTCTTCAAATAGACCATTCCCCTGCAGATGATCAGTTAATTGTTTTACAACTACCCTTTCAAGAATTTTTGAGAGAAAAGGAAGGTTGGAGATTGGCCTATAATTAGCTAAGATAACTGGGTCAAGTGATGGCTTTTTAAGTAATGGTTTAATTACTGCCACCTTAAAAGCCTGTGGTACATAGCCAACTAATAAAGATAGATTGATCATATTTAAGATCGAAGCATTAATTAATGGTAGGGCTTCCTTGAGCAGCCTGGAAGGAATGGGGTCTAATAGACATGTTGATGGTTTGGAGGTAGTAACTAATGAAAATAACTCAGACAGAACAATCGGTGAGAAAGAGTCTAACCAAATACCGGCATCACTGAAAGCAGCCAAAGAGAACGATATGTCTTTGGGATGGTTATGAGTAATTTTTTCTCTAATAGTTAAAATTTTATTAGCAAAGAAAGTCATGAAGTCATTACTAGTTAAAGTTAAAGGAATACTCGGCTCAATAGAGCTCTGACTCTTTGTCAGCCTGGGTACAGTGCTGAAAAGAAACCTGGGGTTGTTCTTATTTTCTTCAATTAGTGATGAGTAGTAAGATGTCCTAGCTTTACGGAGGGCTTTTTTATAGAGCAACAGACTCTTTTTCCAGGCTAAGTGAAGATCTTCTAAATTAGTGAGATGCCATTTCCTCTCCAACTTACAGGTTATCTGCTTTAAGCTGCGAGTTTATGAGTTATACCACAGAGTCAGGCACTTGTGATTTAAGGCTCTCTTTTTCAGAGGAGCTACAGCATCCAAAGTTGTCCTCAATGAGGATATAAAACTATTGACGATATAATCTATCTCACTCACAAAGTTTAGGTAGCTACTCTGCCCTGTGTTGGTATATGTCATTGGAGAACATAAAGTAGGAATCATATCCTTAAACCTAGTTACAGCGCTTTCTGAAAGACTTCTACTGTAATGAAACTTATTCCCTACTGCTGGGTAGTCCATCAGAGTAAATGTAAATGTTATTAAGAAATGATCAGACAGAAGGGGGTTTTCAGGGAATACTGTTAAGTCTTCAATTTCCATACCATAAGTCAGAACAAGATCTAAGATATGATTAAAGTGGTGGGTGGACTCATTTACATTTTGAGCAAAGCCAATCGAGTCTAACAATAGATTAAATGCAGCGTTGAGGCTGTCATTCTCAGCATCTGTGTGGATGTTAAAATCGCCCACTATAATTATCTTATCTGAGCTAAGCACTAAGTCAGACAAAAGGTCCGAAAATTCACAGAGAAACTCACAGTAACGACCAGGTGGACGATAGATAACAACAAATAAAACTGGTTTTTGGGACTTCCAATTTGGATGGACAAGACTAAGAGTCAAGCTTTCAATGAATTAAAGCTCTGTCTGGGTTTTTGATTAATTAATAAGCTGGAGTGGAAGATTGCTGCTAATCCTCTGCCTCGGCCCGTGCTACGAGCATTCTGGCAGTTAGTGTGACTCGGGGGTGTTGACTCATTTAAACTAACATATTCATCCTGCTGTAATCAGGTTTCTGTAAGGCAGAATAAATCAATATGTTGATCAATTATTATATCATTTACTAACATGGACTTAGAAAAGAGAGATCTAAAGTTTAATAGACCACATTTAACTGTTTTAGTCTGTGGTGCAGTTGAAGGTGCTATATTATTTTTTCTTTTTGAATTTTTATGCTTAAATAGATTTTTGCTGGTTATTGGTGGTCTGGGAGCAGGCACCGTCTCTACGGGGATGGGGTAATGAGGGGATGGCAGGGGGAGAGAAGCTGCAGAGAGGTGTGTAAGACTACAACTCTGCTTCCTGGTCCCAACCGGGACACTGGAGCAAGCTGGTGATGCTGGTACGCTCAGTCCATACTGTCAATACCTCGATCTGATATTTCCCTGTACAGACCTCATGCTCGGTTAACAATTTGTTTATTATGTGGCTATTCTAAATATAAATATGAATATGCTACTGAAGGTGTTGGGCTCCTTCGCTTTCTTCACCTCCACAAGCTCCACTAACAGAACGTCCGATCGTTAGCTGATAAGCTTTCAATCTGTGTGTTTTTTCGATGCCGTTTAGGTATTTATGGAGTATGTTCGTGTCAGACTTGGTTTTTCTAATTGTGTTTTTAGCTTCTTGGTTTGTAACGACAATATGTGTTGTGGACCGACTGTCATGGTAACAGTCCGATATGGGAAAATACCTGACCGTTGAACGTTAGCTTCCACAGTAAAGACGCCGTGGTGAGCAGCTATATGCACACATCAAAGCGTTTGGAAAGAAGCTGCAACTTTTCCAAAGGCAACTTGTCACAGAGTCCAGCCCCGCACATTTACCATCTCTGCATGAGGTGATGGACAGTTTTCCCCAGAGACAGTATCAGAGCACAAACCAAGAGGTTTACAACAGCAGCTGCACCTCTAACAGCCGAGTTTACCGAAGACTCTCAGAATGTTGCAGCTGCAGAAAAGAACACATTGCTCTTCTCTTCTGACTCTGATGTTGCTCCACTTCAGCTGCAGCTGGAGCTCATTGAGCTGCAGCGAGATAACGAGTGGAACAGCCGACACCAGCAAGTTTCTCTGGTCAATGTTTACAGGCAGCTGGATAAATGCTGATTAACAGAAATGCAAAAGTTGCAAAGAAAATGTTGAACATTTATGGCTCCACATACACGTGATGGGTGAAAGTTTGACACAGAAAAAGTAGGGTGTGGTTCTCCATCTTTTGCATTCTGAGAAACCAGCATTTCTCTGGAGAATGTGTGAAATTTTGACTCACTGAGTGCAGTGTCACAGACACAGTAT
This sequence comes from Thalassophryne amazonica, assembly GCF_902500255.1. Taxonomy (NCBI): domain Eukaryota; kingdom Metazoa; phylum Chordata; class Actinopteri; order Batrachoidiformes; family Batrachoididae; genus Thalassophryne; species Thalassophryne amazonica. The sequence goes on along the minus strand of NW_022986247.1, from coordinate 634,629 downwards.
TCCAGTGAAGTGAGTAGAGGTATGTCAGAAAATGGACAAAGCTTGTGGGACGTGATGTGATTCAGTATCTCAAGAAAAAGAAATGCATCAGGAGGAGGTACATGAGGACATGTTCATGACATTAGTGGAGGACGTCCTGTCTTATGCTTCAGTTAAACGCTGGTCAGCTGAATTCAAGAGGAGCAGAGCAAGTGTCGAAGATGAAGCACGATCAGGAAAAACCAGAACTGCCACCTCAACCAATATGATCCAGAAGATCCATTATATGGTCCTCACTGACAGAAGAGTAAATGAGCATCACATAGTCAGTTGTTGCTGCCTCCGGTTGAGAACAATATTAAGTCACTGCAGCCACACTGGAAAAAGTGTGTGGACTTACATGAGGATTATGTTGAACAACAACACATTACATTAATTCAGTTGTGATTTTTTTCATGGTCAGGCTCAAAATTTTTCATTCACCCCTCATATTTGTGCGACCAGATATGAACTTTAACAAGAACGTCGAATTCAAGACTCAGTGACCACCCGCGTGATATTCTACTCGTCTCAAATGCTGCTCTCAAACCAGACCTGTACACTGAGATCCAGATCTCAGGATTATCAGCCTCTTTAAACTGGAACTGGACTGTATTTACAGGTGCATCTCACAAATACTTTTTGTCAGGAATTACAGAATGAAAATTTTACCTACTTTAGTTTAAATGCATAAAAACGAGAATATTTCAATAATTTTATTTATTTCATTTAAATATTTATGGCCTACGGCTCCAAAAATAGAAAATGTATATCATCTCAAAACATAAGAATATTTTATTTCAAGTCACTATTTATGCAGTATGAATACCATGAATCTTTCAAAGCTGGTCCAGTACACCAGACACAGACGTGTCCAGGAAATGGACTACATGTACAACCCCTGGCAAAAATGATGGAATCACCGGCCTCGGAGGATGTTCATTCAGTTGTTTAATTTTGTAGAAAAAAAGCAGATCACAGACATGACACAAAACTAAAGTCATTTCAAATGGCAACTTTCTGGCTTTAAGAAACACTATAAGAAATCAGGGAAAAAAAAAATGTGACAGTCAGTAACGGTTACTTTTTTAGACCAAGCAGAGGAAAAAAATATGGAATCACTCAATTCTGAGGAAAAAATTATGGAATCATGAAAAACAAAAGAACGCCCCAACACATCACTAGTATTTTGTTGCACCACCTCTGGCTTTTCTAACAGCTTGCAGTCTCTGAGTCATGGACTTAATGAGTGACAAACAGTACTCTTCATCAATCTGGCTCCAACTTTCTCTGATTGCTGTTGCCAGATCAGCTTTGCAGGTTGGAGCCTTGTCATGGACCATTTTCTTCAACTTCCACCAAAGATTTTCAATTGGATTAAGATCCGGACTATTTGCAGGCCATGACACTGACCCTATGTGTCTTTTTGCAAGGAATGTTTTCACAGTTTTTGCTCTATGGCAAGATGCGTTATCATCTTGAAAAATGATATCATCATCCCCAAACATCCTTTCAATTGATGGGATAAGAAAAGTGTCCAAAATATCAACGTAAACTTGTGCATTTATTGATGATGTAATGACAGCCATCTCCCCAGTGCCTTTACCTGACATGCAGCCCCATATCATCAATGACTGTGGAAATTTACATGTTCTCTTCAGGCAGTCATCTTTATAAATCTCATTGGAACGGCACCAAACAAAAGTTCCAGCATCATCACCTTGCCCAATGCAGATTCGAGATTCATCACTGAATATGACTTTCATCCAGTCATCCACAGTCCACGATTGCTTTTCCTTAGCCCATTGTAACCTTGTTTTTTTCTGTTTAGGTGTTAATGATGGCTTTCGTTTAGCTTTTCTGTATGTAAATCCCATTTCCGGAACATAAGCGACACCAGAACCAACAATCCAGATGAGCTGAAGGCTGCCGTCAAAGCAACCTGGACTTCCAGAACACTTCAGCAGTGCCAGAGGCTGATCACCTCCACGCCGCACTGATGCAGGAAATCCTTCAAAAAAAGGAGCCACAACCAAATACTGAGAACATAAACGAACAAACTTTGCAGAAATTAGATATTTAAATACTTTTCTAAACTGATCTTCTGAAATATTCTAATATTTTGAGATATGCATTTTCTTTTCTTTTTTTTTTTGAGTTGGAGGCCGTAATTAACAAAATTAAAATAAAAAATATTGAAACATTTAGTTTCTATGTACTGAAACTGGGATATGTAAAATTTTCACTCTCTGAAATACTTGACAAAAAATATTGACGTTTTTCAGGATATTCATTTTTTTGAGATGCACCTAAATATAATGCATTCATGCTCAAAGCACTTTACTTTTACTACCTTCATTTTGATATTTTTAAATGGCAATGTCAGAAGATCCTGCTTTTCAAAGACATTTTAATACTAATTCAGGTCTTATTTTTTGAAGAACAAATTGAATGCCTTTTGAGACTGAATGATCTGCAGAAACTCTGTAAAAGCATTTATGGCAGTGATAACCAAAATGTAGGTTATGAAAATACTGCAGATACTCCATGAGAAACCACAAAATAAAATAAAAAAATGTCTGATTTTCAATCTTGTAAAGTTTTAAAATAACCCAAAATATTTGTTTTAATGTATTCAGAAATAATAAAACAAACCCACAGGTTTTAAAGTACATGTTATTCTTCATTTATGTGTCACATTTTAATAGAAAATATGTGGAAATACTTCATCTTAGTCTGATGTGTTGTTCAAAATTGCGATGAAGATTTGGGTGGGCCCCAGAAGCTTTTCAGATCCACAGTCTCAGCTCGTTGCTGCCCCCTTGTGGCCTGCTTTAATTTGTGAGAATGCAACATAATTTAATTATTTGTATTTTATTTATATAGCACCAAATCACAACAAAGTTGCCTCAAGGCCCCCAGAGCAAGCAAACAGAAGACAGTTGTAAGGAAAAACCCTTTGATGATTTGAAGAAGAAACCTCAAGCAGACCCGACTCAAAGGGGAGACCCTCTGCTTGGGCCATGCTACTGACACAACTGACATAACAATTTAGAAAATGAACATACAGGAAATTTTGCCAGTGCACAGGACAGGAGAGTTGCAGAAGTAGATATCACTCCCATCTCTGGATGGAGCCGCACCTCAAACAGAGAGAAAAAAATAGAATCAGGCATCGGAAAGACAACAACATCATCATTAATCAACAAGAAAAACAGAAATACTAAGGTGATCACCGGCCACTAGCCTAAGCTTCACTAACAGACTTCTTATTCACCCTAGGGACACAAAGTAGTCCTGCACCCTGAGAACGTAGAGCCCGGGCTGGTAAGTAAGGTTTAATTAGGTCAGCGAGGTAGGGACGTGCCAGTCCGCGAACAATTTTATAGGTTAGTAGCAGAACCTTAAAATCTGATCTCACTGGGACAGGAAGCCAGTGAAGAGACGCCAAAATGGGTGTGATGTGGTCAAACTTTTGCTTTGTGTCAAAAGTCTGGCAGCAGCATTTTGAACCAATTGGAGAGCCCTAATGCTGGACTGCAGTAAACCAGAAAATAGAACATTGCAGTAGTCCAATCTAGAAGAGATAAATGCATGGATCAGGGTCTCAGCATCAGCCATAGACAGGATGGGACGAATCTTCACTATATTTCACAGGTGGAAGAAAGCAGTCCTCATAATCTCTAATGTGGAGGTCCAAGGACAATGTAGGATCAAAACTTACCGCAAGGTTCCTTACTTTGTCAGTGTGATGTAACACACAAGAGCCGAGGCTAAACATTAGCTGGTCAAATTGATGCAAATGTCTCACTGGACCAAGAACCATCATTTCAGTCTTATCAGAGTTTAAAAGTAAGAAGTTCCCAGACATCCAACTTCTCACTGTTGCAAGGCAATCTTCTAAGGATTTTATGTGGATGAAGTATAACTGAGTATCACCAGCATAGCAGTGAAAGGTAATCCCAAAACGCTGCAATATGTGCCCAAGGGGTGCTATATAAAGGGAGAAAAGCAGGGGGCCTAAGACAGACCCCTATGGAACTGCAAATTTCACATCACTAAGGTTAGAGGTAGTGTTACTGTACAAAACACAGTGAGAACGACTGGTCAGGTATGACGTCAACCATGCAAGGGCACTCCCAGTAATCCCAAAATGATTTTCCAGCCTATCAAGTAGAATATGATGATCCACTGTATCAAATGCAGCACTGAGATCTAACAGCACCAGAACCGTAGTGGTGTCTGAATCCATTGCAAGCAGAAGATCATTCACCACTTTAGGGAGAGTCGTCTCTGTGGAATAGTAGAGAAGCTTGAATCTTCAACTGGACTAGGGCTGCAGCTATCGATTATTTTAGTAATCGAGTATTCTATCGATTATTCGAGTGATTGGATAAAAAGTACTTTTGTGTTTTAAAACATTAACAGTCCAGGGCTCTTCCTACGTAATGGCACAATGTCACTGTGTCATCACGGACATTGTCAAATTTAGTGTGTCCCTTCCTGTTTTCCTGGGTAATTATTTATTTTTTCATATCTTTACAAGTTTTGGATCTTTCCTGGTGTCAGGAGCTCAGCCACAGTCGGGCCAAAGACTTGACATTATGGAGATGGGTCGTGTGGCTTTCTGTTTTTTGTTTTCCCCAACTTGTAAAATGTAACCATTTTTTTTATTAAATTATTTTTTGATTTATTAAGGTGGTGGACTGTAGGGGTCCCTCCATGAATTTCTTTTTAACTCTCTACTATTCAGTCAATGCATTTCATTTTCAGATGGAGGTTGAACATGCAGCCTCGTAGTCACTGTTTTTTATTAGGGCCCGAGTAGGCAACGTCCTACGAGGACCTTATTGTAATTGCGCTGTTTTTTATTATTATTATTATTATTATTATTAGGGCCTGAGTAGGCAACGTCCTACGAGGACCCTATTGTAATTGCGCTGTTTATTATTATTATTATCATTATTATTATCATTATTAGGGCCCGAGTAGGCAACGTCCTACGAGGACCCTATTGTAATTGCGCTGTTTATTATTATTATTATTATTATTAGGGCCCGAGTAGGCAACGTCCTACGAGGACCTTATTGTAATTGCGCTGTTTATTATTATTATTATTATTAGGGCCCGAGTAGGCAACGTCCTACGAGGACCCTATTGTAATTGCGCTGTTTATTATTATTATTATTATTAGGGCCCGAGTAGGCAACGTCCTACGAGGACCCTATTGTTATTGCGCTGTTTATTATTATTATTATTATTAGGGCCCGAGTAGGCAACGTCCTACGAGGACCCTATTGTAATTGCGCTGTTTATTATTATTATTATTATTCTCACTCTTGAAATCGAAATTTCGGCCTCTTCCCATGCTCAAAAACTCACCAAACTTTCCAAAGTCGTCCGGCCAGATCCGAAATTCGATATTTTGGGGGCCTCGCACATGGTCACAGAAAAATTGTGAAATAGCGCCCCCTACAAATTTTCAAAAACACCTCCGCATTGGGCTTTTTTTGTCGTAGCCTCACGAAATTCGGTACACATATTTACCATACCAGGACGCACGAAAAAGTCTCTTACTGTCATGGTGAAATATTGACAGGAAGTCGGCCATTTTGATTTTAATTTTCGATTTTGAGCAAATTTTTGCCATTTTTGGCCATTTCCACTACTTACATTTAAACGAACCCGTCCTAGGCATTTCATCCGATCAACTTCAAATTTGGTCAAAATCATCACAACACAATGGTGATCAAAAGTTATCAAAAGATTCTAATTAAGTCAAAAGGTGTGGCTGCTAGGGGTCGTCAAACTTTGGCGAGCTTTTCGGAGCACGCCATTTCACTTCGAACGGCTGTCACGCCCACATACTTCATCGTAGATCCTTCAAACTTGCTGGACATGATGAGGGCTCCGCCCTGAACGTCTACATATCTTAAGTTCCCACCTCTGCCATAGCGCCCCCCGGTGGTGGCGGGAAATGTCCTATTTTTACTTTAAGAGGTGCTGATGTCACATACTTAACCCAGTCAACTTCATTCCACTTCTAAAACATGCACAACAAATTGGTGAACGTAGGCGATGAACGCCGTGAAGTTATGAGTAACGGCGTCCGTGTGGCTGCGTACCGAATACCGCCCATTCGCCATGAAATTACATTCTTCCTTTTGACAGCTTTAATTTTGTCACATCATCATGAAAATTGATACACAGGTTGAGCACGACAACCTCTTACAATTCATAGGGGCGTCGCCTGTGGGCGGGGCAAAATGCCGCAATAGCGCCCCCTTGTAACTTTCAAAAACCCCTCCCCATAGGGGTTTTTTTGGAGTAGGGAGATGAAAATTGGTACACATGTGTGACTTGCATAGACGTACAAAAAAGTCTCTTGCACCATTGGTCTACTCCAAACAGGAAGTTGGCCATTTTGAATTTTCTTGTCATTTTACCATGATTTCCACACGTTGTATTTGAACGAACTCCTCCTAGGGATTTTGTCCAATGCACTTCAAATTTTTTTAACAGCATCCAGAGATGATACTGACCAAATGTTATTGAAAGCTTTTCTCTATGTTGAAGGGTGTGGCTGCTATGGTGTTGCCATTTTGACCCTTCGCCATGGAACATCAAGTCATGATAACTCCTTCATGCTTTGCCTGATTGACTTGAAACTTCACATGTATGATGATGGTTGGCCCCTCAACACACCTGGCCCTTCTGTTTGTACACTGAGCGCCCCCTAGTGGATGAACCATCAACATGTCATAACTCCTTCATGCATGGTGTGATTTGCTTGAAATTTGAACTGTGGGATGAGTGGTTTCCCCTGTACGCACATGCCCACATCTGGTAACAAGGGAACACACTGCCCTGGGTAGGCGGTCGTGCAGAACGAGGGCCGTATATGAATGCTTGCAGTCCTAGTTATTATTATTATTTTATTCGACTTCCCGTGTTTGTGAAGCATTGTGTGTTGCCCAAAAAAGCAAAAATTAAAAAGCGAAATACTCACTGCGAGTCACACAGAAGAAAGAGTGGACTTCTTCCAGAGACTGTCTTTGGCCGGGACAGCAGTGCTGAGCCGCTCACAGAGAGGCAGCAGTCGGCCGCCGCTCGTAGAGCGGCCAGCGGACGAAACAGTGTTTTTAAAAAACAAACAAACACACTGCTGTGCTTTAAAAGCACAGTAAGCTATTTCAGATGATCAGCGTGGACAGTCTTTTTCCTAAAAGGCTTTATTTCCCTCTGTTTTCCGCGTTGGAAAGCTGTAGCTTTTGTGCTAATTTGATTAGCCCTTGCTCTACTTCTTCTTCTGTTTGTTTTTCTGGGGACATTACAGCACCACACACAGGCCTGGCATATGTACTACAACGTTAAACGAAGCTTCGAGGCACAGAATTTGCCTCGAACATTTTTTGTAATTGAATTATTCGAATTACTCGACTAATCGTTTCAGCCCTAGACTGGACTGGGTTGCTTGACGCGAGGACGTTTCACTTCAAATCGCAGAAGCTTCCACAGCTAAAGTTACAGTTACAGTTTTCCTGACATCTGATAGAATACACTACATTGCTCTGTTTGTAACTAGGGATCCTGTCCTTAGGGTGAACTAATTTCTGTCTCAAGGTGTTAAACAGGTTTAAAATAAACTGGGATTTTGTGCTGTCTGAAGATCCTCTGTAGTTTTTCCCCTACTCCTGCTAAATAAGTGTAACCCATATGGTTACTAAGCCCATTTATGTAATCTAGATGTAATATCATGAGCCGCCACTGAGTGGCGAATCCGCTCTATTCATTGTCATCACGGTACTTTGACCTGAGATTCTGACCAGAAAACACCATTCTAAACTGAGCTGATGCTCATAGGTAAGGAAAACAATGCAAAAATTTGAAATTTGTGATTTATTACGTCATAGCACTGTCTAATAAATATTCTGCTTGTTAGGAGCGAGTTTTGTATAGTTGCGCTGGATAAGTAAAGTCCTTTCTTTCACCGTGTGAGCCCTCCGAGAGAACTTCGGTAAGCATGGCTGCTACAGGCTAATGGCTAAGCCTCGTGGTTAGCTTGATGGTGTAACCGGTTGTGTAAAAACAAGCCTTTCATTAAGATACTTCACTTAAACCAGTCGGAGTTACAGGAATGTTTCCTAATGTTTAGCCCACTGTGGTGCTGTTTGTATCATTGTGAACCGAGTAAACGGACTTTAAAAAAATCACTAGCTTAAATTAGCACGATGCTAATGCCATTCACAGCTACTATGCTACCTCACGTTTTGCCCTAATATTTAATGTGAGTGCCAACAGGTGGCTAACTAAGCTAAAGGGCTACAATAGTAGTTAAGTGAGAGAAATCAAAAGAGCATATGATGCATTTTTAGGTTCATAAAATGCCAGGTTGAGAAAAGTATTGCTTTGTAAAAAGTGCAATGTGCATAATTTGTTCTTTTGCATTAGAGTTGTTTAAATATTGGTTAAGTTTAAAAAAAAGGGGAGTACACTGTCTATTGCATTAAAGTGGTGAGAAAAAAAAAGAGATGTGCTATAGTTGAGATAAAAAATTAATTGATAGAGTTGAGAATATAAATTTGAGTATAAGTAAGTGAATTTATGTTGACTCATGTTCATGATGAATGGTCATGATGAAATGCACTGTTTTGTAAATGCATACACGGTCAGTTACATTGATTGAACACTATATATCCTGCATCTGGTTATATTTATGAAGATATTCAGTGTGAAGAGAACAAGTAGTATTGATGGGATATGACTGAACAGAGTAATGGTTACATTTTCTGCATTCTGTGCAGACTGGTTTTTTATTGCTGGATTAGGTACTGATTCAGATTCCGAACCCTGGAAGTTCGGTGGCGAGCCAGGAAGGACGATCGATTCAGACGGAACGGTGCACAGTGTGGCCAGCCATGGGATCCACTCCGGAGAAACCCAGACCTCATCTCACTTCAGTCTGATACAGATAAGAACCAGAAAGATAAAAACCTACCTGGGTAGTAGCATTGTTCATACAGACGTGTGAAACATAACTGAACTGAACCCTGAAGAAGAGACACTTTTCTTTTTATATTTATTTATTTATTTATTTTTTATGAAAGCACTATCATTTTTTTTGTATCTTATTTTTTTATAACACTGAAAATTTCATTGGTTCTGTAACAATAAATTGTCAATGTTCAACTCCATGCTTTTCATTGACTAAAGTAGGGAATCCATCTCTCCGAACCAAGAAAGAGTGTGGAGGTCCATAGTGTGCCACAATCAGGCTGAACAGGCGCTACATAAGGGAGAGACACTCCTCTTCGTCTTGTCTCCATCTCCTGTCTGTCTGGTCTCTTTGTTCTCTGGGACCTCTGCACTTTATCCAGGGACCATCGTGGGTTCCCACATACTGTGAGGGCTTTCCGGACAAGGTGTTGTTCTTTAGCAGTTGTTGAGCAGTTTAGTTCTTTAACTTGTCCAGAAAGCCCTCATAGTATGTGGGTACCCACGATTCTATCAGATGTCAGGAAAACTGTAACGAACACTACATAGGTGAGTCTAAGCAGCCGTTACACAAAAGGCTATACCAGCACCGCAGACAGGGCGCCGGTGGACCTCAGTCTGCAGTTCTCCACCTTAAAGACACCACAAGTTTGAGGACAAGGAAGTTAAAATCTTAGCCACAGAGAAGAAATGGTTTGAGAGAGGAGTGAAGGAGGCATTCTATGTGAAACAGTTGAAACCCAGCCTTAACCGGGGAGGGGGTCTGAGACACACTTTGTCCCCTGTTTACAATGGGGTACTCAGGTCAAAGCAGTTTTAGTCTTTTGTTCATGGCAATGAGTCATTCACGTCATCAGGAGAGTCATCAGTCCCATCGTTAGGAGGGACAGCTACCCTGTCATTAGGAGGGTGCTAACTAGAGCACAATAGGTGCTAATTAAACCAATTGTTTAGTCACTAGCCAATAGCAGTCTGCCTCTCGGTAGGAGGGGTCTGGTTAGGTTTAAAACTCCAGCTTTTGTGGCTTCTGGTTGTTCTTCTCTCCTCTCCTCGCGTCAAGCAACCCAGTCGAAGATTCAAGCTTCTCTACTATGGAAACCACCTGGACAACTGAAAGCTTTCACAGAAACAGTCTCTGTGGAATGATATTTTCTAAAAGCAGACTGCAGTGGCTCAACGAGATTATTCTCAGTAAGATAGTCCACGAGCTGCAGTGAAACCACTTTTTCCAGAATATTAGAGCAAAATGATAGATTTGATATCGGCCGATAGTTTTTCAATACACTAGGGTCAAGATTAGATTTCTTAAGTAATGGTTTAATCATTGCAGATATGAAACATTTAGGAAGAGATCCAGAGGTTAACGAGAGATTAATAATTTCCAGCACAGTCGGCCCAAGAGTGGACCACAGGTCCTTAAACAGTTTTGTTGGTATAGGATCAAATAAACAGGTTGTGCTTTTTGTTGATGTTACGAATTTCGTCAGCATACCTAGTGAGATACTATCAAATTCTGTAAATTGAGGTAATACCTCAGTAGTGGCGCCCACCTCAATAGCAGGGTGTAGTGGCTGGATTAAGGCATGCTGGGATATGTTTAACCTAATGTCATCTATTTTCTTCTCAAAGTAAACCAGGAAATCTTGTGCTGTAAAATGAGATCAAACTACAGGTGGTTGTCCATGAATAAATGTTGCCACCGTGTCGAACAAGAACTTTGAGTTATGCTTGTTTTTGTTGATCAAATCAGAGTAATAGGTCCTCTCTGTAGCCAATAATGCATGCTTATAGTCTAAGATAGCATCATGCCACGCAAGGTGGAATACTTAGAATTTTGAACTACGCCATTTCGGTTCTAGACCTCTAGCTTTATGCTTGAGGTCACCCAAGAGGTCACTGAACCAAGGTGACTGTTTTTTTTTTGGGGGGGGGGGGGGTTAATATAGGTGGCACAATCATGTAGAGTGTAGTTCTGAGTGCTGCGTTTAGACTATCCACAAGACTGTCTACTGATTGAGAATTTCCCAAATGTGAAGCTAAGACTTCAGGCAGTCTAGCTTTGAGTTCAGTCATAGTTGAGGAGTTGATAAATAGTGATAAATAAGGTTGTTGTTCCACTAAACACGGCACCGAATCTGTAAACCTAATAAGCGAGTGATCAGAGACCACTGATGCAAGAGGCATGATGTCAATATTCGTGACAGCAATACCACGTGCGAGAACCAAATAAAGGGTCTTTCCATTAATGTGCGTCAAATCCTTAATGCATTGCTGAAATGCATTCAATGCATCCAATTTCTATAAATGATTTGCAGAAGGGATCAGAAGGCTTATTTATATGAATGTCATCAGAATGCTATCTGCACTAGCTGACAAGTTTGAGATGAACTCACCAAGTTCATCGAAGAATTCAGAGTATGGGCCAGGGAGCCTATATACAGTGACAAAGAAATACAGCTGATTCTCATTCTTCTGATCTTGGCAATATGTGGCATCGTGGGCAGAGCAGAGAATCAGATGTTCAAACGAATTATATTTGTGACTCCCAACAGCTAAAAAACTAAACCTAGATTTATAAATAAGAGCAACACCCCCGCCATGCTTCGCATCACGAGGGATGTGACTAAATGTATATGCTGGTGGGGAGGCCTCATTCAAGGGGAGGACATCTGTAGGTTGAAGACAGGTTTCACATAACCCAATCATATCTAAGTGATGATCCATACTTAGATCATTAATCAACAATGATTTTGGAGGACAGTGATCTTATGTTAATGAGACCCAGGCTAGAGTCGCATATATAAGATACCTGAAAGCAAGTTTAGGTTTGAGACATTCCATGCAGGTTGTGGGTAGCAGACACAAAATATTTGATATTGCTAGAACAGCCAATGGGCCATCCTCAATTTCAACATCATCCAATGTAATAATGGGTATTAAGTTTGCAAAGCATATCCCTCTATCATTTTTATGGACACGTCTAAGGCAACAGGCCACAGTCTCAACTTGATGAATTTCCCTCCCTGGCAGATAAACTGCACTATCACCATGGTGGATTTTCTGCACTAATTTCCCCATTAAGCTAATGGATTCCACACCTATCACCTACTCTGTGGCTGGCTGTAAAGTCCTAATGTTACCCTCCCTGTAGAGCTCTATGTTCGCAGACAAGATGGCGGCACCTTCCCCAGTGGGGTGAAGGCTGTCTGGCATAAGCAAGCCACGGCACCCCCAAAACAAAGGCCAGTTATCAATAAAACTAAAGCCTTGCTGTCTGCGAAATTGCACCAGCCACCTATTTAATGAGGTTAGCCTGCTAAAGACCTCATCATTACCCTGGGAGGGGGGTGCTAGAGATTATTAATTGATGCTGACAAATTTTTTGACAAGGTCACAAGTCCTCTCTATGCCCATATTTCTGTCGACACTGAGCTCTGGGTCTCTGGAACTCTGTCCTTCAGTGAGGCACTGTTACTGTACTTGACATGTCATTGTTGAGTCTTCGTCTCACTCCCTCGAGCTGTTCACAGACACTGTTCCAGGTTCTGAAGGTTCCTTCAGGGACCTTTGAGCTTTATTAACACTTTATTAACCTTTTGATAACCTTTTAAACTTCTTCAGACCTCTGAGCTTTATTAACCTTTTAACCGTCCTCAGACCTTTAAGCTTCATTAACCATATCACCCCAATAGAGCGCTTCGGTCTCAGACTGCAGGCTTACTTGTAGTTCCTAGGGTTTGTAAGAGTAGAATGGGAGGCAGAGCCTTCAGCTTTCAGGCTCCTCTCCTGTGGAACCAGCTCCCAATTCAGATCAGGGAGACAGACACCCTCTCTACTTTTAAGATTAGGCTTAAAACTTTCCTTTTTGCTAAAGCTTATAGTTAGGGCTGGATCAGGTGACCCTGAACCATCCCTTAGTTATGCTGCTATAGACGTAGACTGCTGGGGGGTTCCCATGATGCACTGTTTCTTTCTCTTTTTGCTCTGTATGCACCACTCTGCATTTAATCATAGTGATCGATCTCTGCTCCCCTCCACAGCATGTCTTTTTCCTGGTTCTCTCCCTCAGCCCCAACCAGTCCCAGCAGAAGACTGCCCCTCCCTGAGCCTGGTTCTGCTGGAGGTTTTCTTCCTGTTAAAAGGGAGTTTTCCTTCCCACTGTAGCCAAGTGCTTGCTCACAGGGGGTCGTTTTGACCGTTGGGGTTTTACATAATTATTGTATGGCCTTGCCTTACAATATAAAGCGCCTTGGGGCAACTGTTTGTTGTGATTTGGCGCTATATAAAAAAATTGATTGATTGATTGATTTTGTCATTCAGATTGAGATAATTTGCTGGATTGGACTTCACAACTGTGCTGCCCAAGTGCATCAGGAAAAATTAAGTTTTAATTATCTTCACATTTCAGGAAATGTAGTTAATGTTTTAATGATTGATTCATTTACCTGCGACATTTAACCTGTATGTTATTCTTTTTAAATCACTGTCTGCACGACCGGTGGATTATCCATAGTGTCCGTGGATATTGGTGCATCTCTTGTTGGTTTAACATTTATATGCACCAGCTAGAGAGTTACACTCACCACACTAGTTCAGTTACAGACTCCTTCAAACTTTATTCTTTTTTTAGTTATCTGCATCAAAAGTGGAAAATAAAATGCAATATTTCCAGATGACAGATACTGTACTGATTTATGATACAAGTTATGAAAAGAACTGTGTCTAAACATTTGATGAAAGTACAGGCTCGTGTTATAAACTCTTATTTGCAAGATAAAGACACAGAGACATTAGCTTACCCGTGCTACATCCCACCTTGATGGGGTGCATGTAACTGGGTCATTGACAAATTAGGCTTCAAAAAAGGTATTTTTATAAAGTATTTTCAATATAGATGTAAAACATATTTTTGAGTCCAGAAAAATGTGTTTTAACAAATCTCATTTATTGAATAACATTTTTAACTGTTTTAAATCATTTTGAAACAGTATTTTGAACTGCATGACAAAAAAAAGTCAGGTGGTGCATCCAAATATTTATAAAAATCTGTATACATTCCTAATCTTTATTTTAAGATTAAATCTTTTGCAACTATTCCTTAGCATGTCTACACAAGGTAACAGGTTATTATTTTATCATTGTGTTCTTTTTTTCCAATAATTTACAATTTTAGCATTCTGTATGTCAGTTTTTGAGCCAAGTTAACATTCAATTTTGCCTTTAAAGACAGAAAAATAAAAACATAAATACGCAAATCCAGATATTTAATATAATAACTACATGCATCACATTTAAAAACCATTTAGTCACTTTAACATATAATTTTTTTGTTTAAATTGGTTGCACCACCTGACAAATATTGGTTGTACCACCTGACAACATTTGTTACAATATGAAATATGCTGAACAAAAAAAATCATTTATAATAGTAACATATGTTCTAGTCATATGTCTCTGTTTAAGTGTTATTAAATAGAGATATTTGATGCACAGTTAATTGCATTCTCACATTGTTGGGAGAGTTAGGTTCAACATTGTTCTTGTTGGGAGAGTTAGGTTCAAGTTCTTCTGAGGGTTCATTTGACTTGGGTGTAAAATTCAATATTTCTTCAGTGGCTCTTTTTCTGTCCCGGTGCTTTTTTTTATCTTCCCTCCACTGTTGCCTATTTTTTTCTGTTCTTGCTTAAAGAATTGGCTGATAGGGGGCTTCACAATTTCCCCTTCTCTCTTCCTCCTCTGATAGCTATAAAACACAAGACCTAATAAGCTGACAAATTTCCATTTAAGAATGTGGAAGTTGTAATATAATAATAAATGTAAAATGGACTATGTATAGATGCATTACCTCTCTTTTCTTTTTGCAAGATATGCTTCCCTTGCAGCCGGATCATTATTAATATGTGCCCTGTGTCGTGCCGACTTTTCTTTACTTGATAGTGGCATCTAAAATGTACAAATTATAATTTGAAATGTTTTAAAGTGTATAATATCTTTAAATTTAAAACTACAAAATACTTTATGGTTTCATGGATAATCTTAAGAGCTTTGAATAGTATTATATAGTAACATTCCTTACAGTTGTGCCACCTGACTAGCTGGTTTCACCACCTGACTATTGCAGCTAATCTCACATAAGCAGGCTTCTATTTGGATGCTAGCATTAGCTTCTACCAATAGCATGAAGTTCAAACGGACCACTTTTTAAAAAATTAAGAGTTTTATGATAAAATATAATTTCATGAGTTTTACATTGGTTGTACCACCTGACATGAAAAGTGTACCAGCATACATATAAGTTGAAAGTAGTTATTTTTATTACTATCTGACAGAGATCTACAAAAAATTTAGCTTAGTCCAAACAGTCACTTAGGGTCCTCTGGCTGATAGAATATCCTCTTTACAGCTGTTGTCTCTTCATTTCAAAATAAAAGTCATACGTTTATGGTTGCGCCACCCTGATATTTAGGAAATGTAAATTGTTGGACAAAAGTTTTAAAGATTTTTTACAGCTTTAAAAACAAATGATATTAGAAATAAAAACATAATCAAAAAGATTTTAAACACAAAACAATGCCATGGTGTTTCATTTTGACTTCATCATTGTCAAAATAACATTTTTATTAGTTTTCTTAGTCTGCTCTCTTGTTCGGACAGTTGCAACACCTGACATCTTGGAGGTTTGAGAGGCCAAAACATAGAAGAATATTACTATTTGAACTTAATGAAAAACTAATTAAAATAAATTGGTTTTATAGATTAAAGTGATAGATGTCATAAATAGATTTATTTATTCATTTTTTAAATAATGGACTTGGACACAAAAATATGCATGTCATGTCACTGACCAAACTATAGTTATGTGCATCATTTCTAAACCGGTGACGCTTCCCCGCCTCACCTGAAGACAGTTTCTAACACCACTCGTGCCAACAGGCAAAACTGACTGCTACCACAAAACCACAGCTCTGTTAAAGACTGTTTAGCCCCGGTCACAACCCACCGTGCATTTTTTTCGCCGTACGTTTTCTGCAGATGCCACGGCCACTACGTTTTTGTGAAAACGTACGGAGGCAGTAGCAAGAGGAGGGAGGGAGTATGTTCAACGCACATCTCTAGGAGTGTAACGATAAAGAGAGTTGACAATAAAGCAGTGTGTGTGTGGGGTCGGCTTTTCTTTTTTATGAGCGGGACCGGAGCGGCAGGTGTTTTTCGGCGTCGGCGATGCATGAGCATGTCCAGCCTGCAGCAGTCAGTTGTACGAGTGTTTACTTGCCTCGAAAAGTTCAATCAATCAATCAATCAATCAATTTTTTTATATAGCGCCAAATCACAACAAACAGTTGCCCCAAGGCGCTTGAAAAGTTACAGCTAGTTAACAGACTGAAGCTGTGGAGTGTGTGTTGCTGACGTTTGGAAATAAAGTCCAAGTTCAAGTGAGAAGCTGCGTTGTGCATGCAAGTCTGTTGGCCTCCATAGTATGTGGTGAGTGCCGTAATCCGTACTGCCCACGTACGGATTTGGTTAATTCAATAGTAACTGAATGAAAATGTGCTGCTTTGAACCCGTACTGAGGCAGTACTCACAGCGTGCGTCATCTGTACTGCTGATGAATCCGCAGCCTGACCGCAGCGAAAGTTCTGCATGCACTAAAACCTCTACGGCATGTCTGCGTGCTCATAAATTTGTACTGAAGCAGTACTTACGAAGTACGGATCTCCAAATTTAGCCCACATTTTTGCAAGTAGACTGCACGCACGTGCAAGTACGGCGAGTTGTGACCACGGCTTTTCTGGGACCAGATTCCATGACAGTCTCTCTTTCGCCCTCTCTCTTTTGCAAACATACATTTCTGCACACTTCCACATTTACACTATTTAGGTTGACATGTCACGCCTTGTTGGATATTAATGCTACCAAGTTCCCAAGACAAAAACAGGAAAATATTTGACCATCACAACAACATGTTCTAAAGTATCAGTAACACAAACAAAGCTGAGTGAACAAACCTGTTCTGTAGAAGAGATTTGGAGGATTAAAAACAGCATCCAGTCCTTTACCTCTTTTGTTCTCTTCTTTTAAATGACTCATTTCTTCTTCCTGGTCTGTGATCATTCCTTCATCAGCAGGTGTTAGCTGTAGTTTCAACATGTCCCTCAACTGCTGGACTTCAGACATGTTTATAGAAAGACTTTAAAACACACAAAAGAAAAAGAGAGTCAATGACCAAGTGGAGGAAAGACTAAAAACAGGCCGATTTAATCATCTGCTGCTCTGCTGCCCAGACTGACCAATCACAAGTGAGAGACAACACAGAAATGACGTCCTAAAGCAGGAAACATCAACCCTGATCCCAGAGATCACCTGACGTGCACGTTTTCCTTACGTACTTGCTGCAACCAGATGATTTTATATATATATATATATATATATATATATATATATATATACACAGTGAGGACAATAAGTATTTGAACACCCTGTGATTTTGCAAGTTCTCCCACCTAGAAATCATGGAGGGGTCTGAAATTTTCATCTTAGGTGCATGTCCACTGTGAGAGACATAATCTTAAAAAAAAAAAAAAAAAAAAACAAAATCCGGAAATCACAATGTATGATTTTTTTTAATCATTTATTTGTACGTTACTGGTGCAAATAAGTATTTGAACACCTACCAACCAGCAAGAATTCTGTCTCTCACAGACCTGTTAATTTTTCTTTAAGAAGCCCTCTTATTCTGCACTCTTTACCTGTATTAATTGCACCTGTTTGAACTTGTTACCTGTATAAAAGACACCTGTTCACACACTCAATCAATCACACTCCAACCTGTCCACCATAGCCAAGACCAAAGAGCTGTCTAAGGACACCAGGGACAAAACTGTAGACCTGCACAAGGCTGGGATGGACTACAGGACAACAGGCAAGCAGCTTGGTAGAAGACAACAACTGTTATGATTATTTATTAGAAAGTGGAAGAAACACAAGATGACTGTCAATCTCCCTCGGTCTGGGATTCCATGCAAGATCTGACTTTGTGGGGTAAGGATGATTCTGAGAAAGCTCAGAACTACACAGGAGGACCTGGTCAATGACCTGAAGAGAGCTGGGACCACAGTCACAAAGATTACATTAGTAACACATGATGCTGTCATGGTTTAAAATCCTGCAGGGCAGCAAGATCCCCCTGCTCAAGCCAGCACATGTCCAGGCCCGTTTGAAGTTCACCAGTAACCATCTGGATGATCCAGAGGAGGCATGGGAGAAGGTCATGTGGTCAGATGAGACCAGAATAGAGCTTTTTGGAATCAACTCCACTTACCATGTTTAGAGGATGAGAACAACCCCAAGAAAACCATCCCAAACGTGAAGCATGGGGGTGGAAACATCATACTCTGGGGGTGCTCTTCTGCAAAGGGGACAGGACGACTACACCGTATTGAAGGGAGGATGGATGGGGTCATGTATTGCGACAACCTCCTTCCCTCAGTAAGAGCATTGAAGATGGGTCATGGCTGGGTCTTCCAGCATGACAATGACCCCAAACACACAGCCAGGGCAACTAAGGAGGGGCTCCGTAAGAAGCATTTCAAGGTCCTGGAGTGGCCTGGCCAGTCTCCAGACCTGAACTCAATAGAAAATCTTTGGAGGGAGCTGAAACTCCAAACCTGAAAGATCTAGAAAAGATCTGTATAAAGGAGTGGACCAAAATCCCTGTTGCAGTGTGTGCAAACCTGGTGAAAAACTACAGGAAATGTTTGACCTCTGTAATTTCACAGGTGTTCAAATACTTATTTGCAGCAGTAACATACAAATAAATTATTTTTTTTTAAAAATCATACATTGTGATTTCCGGATTTTTTTTTATTTCATGTCTCTCACAGTGGACACACACCTAAGATGAAAATTTCAGACCCCTCCATGATTTCTAAGTGGGAGAACTTGCAAAATCGCAGGGTGTTCAAATACTTATTTTCCTCACTGTATATATATATATATATATATATATATACACACACACACATACATAGGTGTGTGTGTGTGTGTGTGTGTAATAGTGTCGATAAGCTGAAAGAAACAGGATGGTTATTTTTCTGATCCAGTCTCCTGTTCTTCATGTCGACTTGTATCTCTGTTTATCTGTGAAGTTGGAACATCAGCAGTTTGCTTCAGGATAAATTAAGTCTGGATTCTAACTGGTTAAGTGAAACCATGATGTTGATTCATGAGCTTCAGATTTTATTAACTGTGAGCAAATGTTACATCTTTGAGTGTATAACATGAGGATAAACTGTAATCAATAGCATCTATCGATTAATCATCATCAGTCCATCACCAAGCTGAACTGTCCTTCATTTATCATGATAAGTCACAGTTTGTCTTATTTATTCCTGCTGATATTTGGTGTTCAGTCTATAATCAGAACTCCAACACAAACTAGCAGCTATCATTTGGATGTGGTGGAGTTGGTCTGAAATAAAGTTTAGTGGACAAACCTGCTGTGGATCAGCGAACTTCAGGCTTGAAAACTAGTTTCTTCTCTTCTTTAAATCCACTCGTTTCTTCTTGCTGCTCTTCGATCTGTTTGTTTCTACCAACTCAAATATCTCGGCTTCATTAGCAGCAGTTAGCCGCTGTTTCAACAACCTTCTCAGCTCTTCTACCTTTTAGCGCTAACTTCGCCTTTTCTTCTTCTTCCAGTTTACTGTCGACCTTTGTGCTTCTGGAGCTCTTCAAAAAACATATTCGAGGATCACAGAGTGAAGTTTGATCTGTTCACACAAGAGTTTCCAGCGTCTCCAGCTAACTAGCTTTAGCCTCGGACCACAACAGGAAACACTTCTTCTTCGTTGGAGTCTAATGACGGTGACGAACTTATCGTTGTATTACCGCTACCTACTGGACTGGAGTATGAACAAGCGCCTCGCAAAGCCGAGAAAAAGAAAATAAATATATATACTCAACAAAAATATAAATGCAACACTTTTGGTTTTGCTCCCATTTTGTATGAGATGAACTCAAAGATCTAAAACTTTTTCCACATACACAATATCACCATTTCCCTCAAATATTGTTCACAAACCAGTCTAAATCTGTGATAGTGAGCACTTCTCCTTTGCTGAGATAATCCATCCCACCTCACAGTGTGCTATACCAAGATGCTGATTAGACACCATGATTAGTGCACAGTTGTGCCTTAGACTGCCCACAATAAAAGGCCACTCTGAAAGGTGCAGTTTTGTTTTATTGGTGGGGGATACCAGTCAGTATCTGGTGTGACCACCATTTGCCTCATGCAGTGCAACACATCTCCTTCACATCATCCGTGAAGAGAACACCTCTCCGTCAGTCCTGTAATTTAAAGCTGTTTAAGTGTTGTGTTCTTCACTCTGCTGTCACTGTCAGAGTGCAGCAGATAATCAATAAATGACTGTGACTTTGCTCCTGTGAGCAGTTTTCCTGTCAGTCAAACAAACTGAAGGCTGTGTGTGAGTTTGTTCCTCCATTCTGTTCAGACACAGTATTCCAGTGCTTTTATGATGCAACATCAACAGGTTCTGGACTCAGGAAGGAGTTTGGAAGCTGATGGAACTGATTATATTTTGATGGAGATGAGAAAAACTCTGAGTTATGAGAAACTAAGTTTTGGTCTAAAGAGGATCAAAGTGTAAGATCCAGATGAAGGTGATGAGGCTGCAGATGAAGACACTGAAAGAAATGAAGAGGTGTTTGTTGAACTGATTCAAGTGTTGGATGATAAAAGTCTGTCTCTTGTGATGAGACGACGGCAGGAAGGAGCTTCAGATTCTCAGAGACCATGATGCTGGTAAGGTGAAGCCACGTGTGATCAGCCTGGATACACAGCTGACATCCCTTCAAAAAGCTCTTCATGACAGCGTCACAGATTATGTTCTTCACTGATCACTGTTCAGGAGCTACTTTAGTGTATTTTGAAAGCTCAGAGTGACACATTTAAAACTACAGAGAAGTTCATTGTTGATGAAGCATCTTATGGAAAAATCAAGAGCATCAGATCAGATAACGGCTCCAGAGTTTCAGTCACTGCTTTGTCTAAACACCATTCAGCATGAGACTTCAGCTCCTTATTGTCTCCATCAAAATGGGACAGAGAAGAAGTCTGACCTTTCAAGGATGAGAACATTTGGGTTGGTGTCTTGTGTCCACAAACAGAACAAGAAAAACTGGACTCACAGTCTGAAAAAGGGTTTTTGTGTGTTGTGACAAAAACAGCTCTTCATATCTTGTCTTTTATCCAGACACAGGAAGAGAACTCAAAAACAGGTTGGTGAAGTTCATCACCACATGTGTGAACGAGTGTCAGACTCAGACAGATCTGGACATGAGAGAAAAGATTCTGAAAGCCACCTACCAAAAACTGACGACATCAAGCCAATCAGACAGGAACCTAAAGCAGAGATTAGAGACACGGATACAACTACAGGGGAGGGTGAGGGTCCACACAATCCACCTTATCCAAGAAGGGAGAGGAGAAGTTCTCTCTGATACACACCAAACTCTGAAGGAGGCCATGAAGTCATCAAACTCAGATTTGTGGCTCAGAGCTCTGAAGGAGGAAATCGATTCTCTGACAGTGAGTCCAAGAACTTCATCCTGATACCTGATATCAGTCAGGGTGCTGTTGTTTAGCCTGTCGATGTCTGTGTGTCCTTCCAGGGAGACGCCTCCTCAGACCATCACTGACCCACCAAACCGGTCGTGCTGAGTGATGTTTTAGGCAGCAGAATGTTCTCCACGGCTTCTCCAGACCCTTTCACGTCTGTCACATGTGCTCAGGTTGAACCTGCTCTCATCTGAGAAAAGCTCAGTGGTGGACCAACCAATTTGTAGGACTCATCCTGTTCCTCCTGCACAAAGGAGCAGATCCTGGTCCTGCTGAAGGACATTCTGTGTCCAGCTGTCCTAGAGTAACTGTCTGTCTCCTGGAATCTCCTCTGTGCTCTTTAGATTGTGCTGAGAGACAAAGCAAACCTTCTGGCAAAGCCACATATTGATGTATGTGTTGGGTCCAGGTACCACACCATGGTACCAGTGGTGACACTGACCCCAACCAAACACAAAACTAGAGAAAAATCAGTCAGAAAATATGACGGAAAAAATGTCAGAGGCCTCCACCTGTAAAACTGTTACTGTTTTAATTCATAAGAAAACAGTTGTATTGTCTTTGAGTTATCATCATCATCATCATCGTTATTATTATTTATGCTGGAATCCTGAATGTAGTGTTTTGTATATTTGTGAATATTCAAGAAAATTATCTATGTATAAGGGAAAATTACACGACTGTGTCCACCATGAGTCCTCATGAGTTCCTTTAAATTCAAGCAGTTGTATTTTTTGTGAATGTTAATAGTCTGATATATTTATATTACATATTTTAAAATCTGTTCCAGTGTCTGCATTTTTTTGACTGAAATTCATGTTGTAGTTCAGCATTATGTCCACCTGAGGGCAGTAAACATGACTTTCGTTGTGAATAGTTTTACAGGTTTTTTTTCAATTGTTTACACGCAATTTTGAAAAATCTCTTTTTTCCCCCCCAAATATTCACACAATTATCCAAACATCACAATCAATTTGCTAAACTCTTAGATTGTTTATAAAATGACACACTTCAGTCAAAACATATACACATATTTTAAAAACATACACATATTTATAAAAATGCTGTTTTATTTATTTTATTATTATTTATTTATTATTTTGTCTTCAAATGATCAGACACTATTTCAGTCAGTTACACACAACTGGGATCAAAACAAAACACATCTGTAAAAACCCTGATTTTAGGAAACAGCATGTGTGAGACTTTTTCAGACAGTTTTATGTAAGAGATAATTTAGATGACAAGAAGATATAGTGCAGCACATTGTTGTGAAAGTGTAGGAACACGGACCCACAACAGGGGGCGCAAATGAACGGACAATGGAGGTAGCCAAATAACAACGCTTTACTGCTGTGACAAAAAGCACAACAAACACAACAGATTACAACAATAGACAAGAAGTCAATTCACACAATGTGTCACGTGGGCAGGCTCGAAGATAAGAGACGTCTGTCCAAAGCAGAACCGGAACCACACGATTTCCTCCGCCACCGAACCCTGGGAATACTGGAGCCGCCAAGTCCCGAACTCCCAGGTGGCCACTGCCTCCGCGTGTCGGATCTGGTACTGCTGGCGAGGAACAAAAACAGTTAAAGGTGGGTGCGTCTGCACCCAGCAACCCATATGGCGGGAAAACCACCTCCACCTCTCGTCGGAAGAATGTCTGCTACTTCACGCATAAAAGTAACAAAGTGTTAATGTTGACAAAGACAACACAGTCAGCTGAGACCAGTACCTTCAAGGTAGAGCGATATCTCGGCAAAGAGGTGGAGATGTCGTCCTGCTGATATACCACTGCTGATCAGATGATTGGTGACAGCTGTCATAGGCGATAAGTGACAGCTGTCACCCCGGCTGCTCCTGTGAGGCGGCAGCGCCCTCTGGTGCCTGGAGCCCGCACTCCAGACAGGGCGCCCTCTGGTGGTGATGGGCCAGCAGTACCTCCTCTTCAGCGGCCCACACAACACACATAAGAGAATAAATAGAGCGGAATCCTGCAAATGGTGATAAAAGCATCAAATTCAACAGAAATACTCCTCAGACAGTCCTCTAGAAAAAACTGATTGGCCACTTGAATATTCAGTCGGTGGTCAGGTAGGGGTCAATTCAAGAATTACACAGAGGTCAAAATTAAAAGATGCTCCAATCATATTGAAAAATATTCCACATTATTTGCCTGATCATAAAGATTCCAAAAAGGTATAGTTTGGACAGTCTGTAACTGAATTCTATGGAGTTACGGGATAAAAACAGCAAGAATGGTGACAAAGGTCAGTGTCAGTTTGTACAGGGGCCAAAAGTTAAAGTTGCTCCAATTTTGGTAAAACATGATGCAAATTACTAGTTGAGTTAACACGGTTCTAAAAAGGAATAGTTTGGACCATGTATCAACATATCACGTTACGGGGTAACATATGTCACATGTCATAGAATCCAGTAGACGTAGACCTTGTTTGACCTTTACTTTGGAGACCAAGCATTCAACACAGTCAAAACTATTCCATTTATTGATACTATTAGCTCAACCAATAATTTGCATCACTTTTTACCAAAACTGGAGCAACCTTTTTTGACCCCTGTACAAACTGACACTGACCTTTGTCACCATTCATCTTGTTTTTGTTGTGTGGGCCGCTGAAGAGGAGGTACTGCTGGCCCACCACCACCAGATGGCGCCCTGTTTGGAGTGCGGGCTTCAAGCATGAGAGGGCGCCGGAGCCACTGGGAGTGACAGCTGTCACTCTTCATCAGCACCAGCTGTCACTGAGCCAACTCATCACCATCTCCATAAAGGCCGGACTGCGACTCCACCTCCTCGCCGAGAAATCAACTACCATTCAGGTAACTTCTCTGCTAAATCTGAAGACCTTGTGTAATAGTCTGATCTCATTTGCAGCCATTTTCCTGTGACGGTGTCCTTATCTGTGGGATTGGCGTTTGGTGTGGACTGCGACGGCTTCGCCTCACACCCCAAACCAGATAAGTGGTTAAACAGGAGCTGCACGAGTGTGTGATTGGAGGTGGAGGTGCTCCCTCCTAACTAAACACAGACTGTGGGATTACTGAGTGTGCAAACTCGCACTCATCAATACTGTTTCTGTCCTCTGCCAGCAGTACCAGGTCTGACTGCTGAAGACAGTGGCCACCTGGGGCGCAGGGCTTGGTGGCTCCGGTGTTCTTCAGATCCGTTGGTGGTGGAAGCTGTGTGGGATCCGGCTCTTCTCTTGCCAGGCGTCTTCTATCGTCGAGCCTGCCCACACGTCACCTTGTGTACAATTGACATTCCACCATATTGTTATTGTCTGTACTTCGTTGTGCGATTCACAACATTAAATTGTTACTTTTTGGCTTATCCATTGTCCGTTCATTAACGGCCCCTGTTGTGGGTCCGTGTCACGACACTTTCACAACAGGATTTCTCGGCCAGCGTCATGGATCCCGAGGGGCGTCAACCATCGCTTGAACAGCCAATGGAAGAGCGAGGTGCACAGGCGCCAGCAGGAGGCGTGTTAGGTGAGCTGCAGCACATCTTAACCGCTTTTACTGCTCGGTTGGACTTAGTCACCGAGCAGAGCATTGTTCTCAATCGTAGGATGGAGGCTCTCACCACCCAGATGGAAGCGCATGCTCAGGGCGCGGCTGCAGCACCTCCTCCTGCTGACCGAATGCTAGAGACAGACATTCCGCTGGTCGTTCAACAAACCCCCCCACCTTCCCCTGAAGCATACATAAGCCCTCCGGAGCCGTACGGAGGCTGTGTGGAGATGTGCGCGGACTTCTTGATGCAGTGCTCGATCGTGTTTTCACAGCGTCCCGTCATGCACGCATCAGACGCTAGCCGGGTGGCTTACGTTATAAATCTGCTTCGAGGAGAGGCACGCGCCTGGGCTACGGCGCTCTGGGAGCAGAATTCGCGGCTCATAACAATTTACACTGAGTTTGTGAGGGAGTTCCGACAGGTGTTCGACCACCCTCATAGAGGCGAGACCGCTTCAAGCGTGCTGCTGTCGATACGGCAGGGGCGTCGGAGTGCAGGGAAGTATGCAGTCGACTTCCGCATCGCGGCAGCATGAGCCGGCTGGAATGCTGTTGCGCTCCGCGCCGCCTTTATAAACGGACTGTCTCTGGTCCTTAAAGAGCACCTGGTGGCGAAGGACGAGCCGCGGGATTTAGACGGGCTTATCAACCTGGTTATACGGTTAGACAACCGATTAACAGAACACCGACGGGAGCGAGACGAAGGGCGTGGTCAGGCACAAGCCGTCCCTCTTCCTCCCGGGTCCGAAAGGGAGCCGACTTCCCCACGCTCCACAGCCAGGGCTCTTCACGTGAACACAGCTCCCCCTGCTGACGTTGCTATGGAAACGAGCAGGGCCAAAAAACGATCAGATCAGAGACAAAGGAGGCTGATCAGTGGAGAGTGTTTTCTCTGCAGCTCAACCGAGCACACACAGAGAGAATGCCCCAAACGGTCAAAACAGCAGCACTCGTCCTTAGAGACTGGGCTAAGGGTGGGTCACAACACCCACGCGGGGAAACCCCGAAGATCTGCACGAATCCCAGCCACGATCCTGAGTGGGGATCTAACCCTTCACGCCACAGCACGGTGGACACGGGGTCGGAGGGGAATCTGCTGGATAGCAGATGGGCAAAGGAGGTTGGGCTCCCTCTAGTGGCCTTACCATCACCATTGTCGGTGCGGGCACTAGATGGCACCCTTCTTCCACTAATCACACACCAGACACAGCCAGTGACATTGGTGGTGTCTGGGAATCACAGGGAGGAGATTGTGTTTTATGTAACACCTTCTACCTCCCGAGTGATTTTGGGTTTTCCATGGGTGTTAAAACACAATCCCCGGATTGATTGGCCGTCTGGGGTTGTGGTTCAGTGGAGCGAAACCTGCCACCGGGAGTGTTTAGGATCCTCGGTTCCACCCGGTGTGACAGCTAAGGAGGAGGCATTAGTCCCCCCCAATCTGGCGGCGGTGCCAGCCGAGTACCATGACCTTGCTGACATCTTCAGCAAGGATCTGGCACTCACGCTGCCCCCACACCGTCCGTACGATTGTGCCATTGATTTGATACCGGGCGCTGAGTACCCGTCCAGCAGACTGTACAACCTCTCACATCCGGAACGCGAATCAATGGAGACCTACATCCGGGACTCGTTAGCTGCAGGGTTGATCCGGAACTCCACCTCCCCGATGGGTTCTGGTTTCTTTTTGTGGGCAAGAAGGACGGCGGACTCCGTCCATGCATTGATTACAGAGGGCTGAACGAGATCACAGGTTCGCAACCGATACCCGCTACCTCTGTTGGATTCAGTGTTCATGCCCTTGCATGGAGCCCAAGTTTTCAACAAAATTGGATCTTAGGAATGCTTATCACCTGGTTCGGATCCGGGAGGGAGACGAGTGGAAGAAGGCATTTAACACCCCATTAGGTCACTTTGAGTACCTGGTCATGCCGTTTGGCCTCACCAATGCGCCCGCGATGTTCCAAGCATTGGTTAATGACATCTTGCGGGACTTCCTGCATCAGTTTGTCTTCGTATATCTAGACGATATTACTCATCTTTTCTCCGGATCCTGAGACCCATGTCAAGCATGTACGTCAGGTCCTACAGCGGTGTGTTGGAGAACCGGCTGTTTGTGAAGGGCGAGAAGTGCGAGTTCCACCGCACTTCTTTGTCCTTCCTGGGGTTCATAATCTCCTCCAATTCTGTCGCCCCTGATCCGGCCAAGGTTGCGGCGGTGAGAGATTGGCCCCAACCAACAAACCGTAGGAAACTGCAACAGTTTCCTCGGCTTTGCAAATTTCTAACCGGAGGTTCTTCAAGGGCTACAGTCAGGTAGTTAGCCCCCTGACAGCCCTGACCTCCACTAAGGTCCCCTTCACCTGGTCGGATCGGTGCAAAGCCACGTTTAGGGAGTTGACATGCCGGTTCTCGACTGCACCGGTTCTGGTGCAGCCCAATCGCCAGTTTGTAGTAGAAGTGGATGCCTCTGACTCAGGGATAGGAGCCGTGCTATCCCAGAGCGGGGAGTCCGACAAGGTTCTCCATCCATGTGCCTACTTTTCCCGCAGGTTTGACCCCCGGGTGAAAGGAACTATGACGTCGGCAATCGGGAACTTCTTGCGGTGAAGGAGGCTCTTGAGGAGTGGAGACACCTGTTGGAGGGAGCATCGTTACCACTTACAGTTTCAAACGGACCATCGGAACCTGGAGTACATTCGGAACCCCAGGCAAGCCCCGCTGGTCGCTGTTCTTTTCGGGCGTTGTGACTTCCGGATCACCTACCGCCCCGGGACTAAAAACCAACGATCTGACGCCCTGTCCCGGGTGCATGAAGAGGTGGTCAAGACCGAGCTGTCAGACCCCCCTGAAACCATCATCCCCGAGTCCACTGTCGTGGCCACCCTCACCTGGGATGTGGAGAAGACCGTCCGGGAGGCCCTGACACAGAGCCCGGACCCGGGGACAGGTCCGAAGGACAAATTGTACGTCCCACCAGAGGCCCAGGGCTGCGGTCCTTGACTTCTGTCACAGTTCCAAGCTCTCCTGTCATCCAGGGGTGCGAAGGACCGTGGCAGTGGTCCGGCAGCGCTTCTGGTTGGCGTCTATGGAAGCCGACATCCGGGAGTATGTCCAGGCCTGCACCACCTGTGCCAGGGGCAAAGCCGACCACCACAAGGCCCAAGGCCTCCTCCAGCCTCTGCCCGTGCCTCATCGCCCCTGGTCTCACATCGGTCTGGACTTTGTCACGGGCCTCCCGCCGTCCCAGGGCATGACTACCATCCTCACGACAGTGGACCGGTTCTCCAAGACAGCCCACTTCGTGGCCCTCCCGAAGCTCCCGACGGGCCAAGAGACTGCAGACCTCCTGGTCCACCATGTCGTGCATCTGCATGGGATTCCATCGGACATTGTCTCGGATCGTGGTCCTCAGTTCTCCTCCCAGGTCTGGAGGAGTTTCTGCAGGGAACTGGCCACCGTCAGTCTCTCGTCTGGGTACCACCCCCAGACGAACGGGCAGGCAGAGCGGACGAACCAGGAACTGGAGCAGGCCCTCCGCTGCGTGACCTCCGCGCACCTGACGGCCTGGAGTGACCATCTGGCCTGGATCGAGTACGCTCATAATAGCCAAGTTTCATCTGCCACCGGCCTCTCCCCATTTGAGGTGTGTTTGGGGGTACCAGCCCCATTGTGTTCCGCTAGTGAGGGAGAGGTCGGGGTGCCCTTAGTCCAGGCCCATCTGAGGAAGCGCCGTCGGGGTGTGGCGTACTGCACCGCTCTGCCCTCTCAGAGCCCGGACGAGGGCTAAGGCCCATGCAGACGCCGGTGTTCCCCCGGCCCCTGCATACCATCCCGGGCAGATTGAAGGTGAAGCTACCAGCTTCACTGCGGATTCATCCAGTGTTCCATATCTCAAGGATCAAACCCTACCACACGTCGACTCTCTGCACCCCCGGACCGGCGCCGCCTCCTGCCCGGATCATAGATGGAGAGCCTGCCTGGACCGTGCGCAGGCTCCTGGATGTCCGTCGAAAGGGCCGGGGGTTCCAGTATTTGGTGGACTGGGAGGGGTATGGAGCCAAAGAGCGCTCCTGGGTGAAGAGGAGCTTCATCCTGGACGGAGGCGCCCGTTGAGGGGGGGGGGGGGGTCCTGTTGTGTGGGCCACTGAAGAGGAGGTACTGCTGGCCCACCACCACCAGATGGCACCCTGCTTGGAGTACGGGCTTCAAGCACAAGAGGGCGCCGGAGCCACTGGGAGTGACAGCTGTCCCTCTTCATCAGCACCAGCTGTCACTCAGTCAACTCATCACCATCTCCATAAAGCTAACAGCTAACTGATCTGCAGAGGAATGGTCTATTTGAAGAGTTTCAGTCAGGTTTTAGAATTCATCATAGTACAGAAACAGCATTAGTGAAGGTTACAAATGATCTTCTTATGGCCTCGGACAGTGGACTCATCTCTGTGCTTGTTCTGTTAGACCTCAGTGCTGCTTTTGATACTGTTGACCATAAAATTTTATTACAGAGATTAGAGCATGCCATAGGTATTAAAGGCACTGCGCTGCGGTGGTTTGAATCATATTTGTCTAATAGATTACAATTTGTTCATGTAAATGGGGAATCTTCTTCACAGACTAAAGTTAATTATGGAGTTCCACAAGGTTCTGTGCTAGGACCAATTTTATTCACTTTATACATGCTTCCCTTAGGCAGTATTATTAGACGGTATTGCTTAAATTTTCATTGTTACGCAGATGATACCCAGCTTTATCTATCCATGAAGCCAGAGGACCACACACCAATTAGCTAAACTGCAGGATTGTCTTACAGACATAAAGACATGGATGACCTCTAATTTCCTGCTTTTAAACTCAGATAAAACTGAAGTTATTGTACTTGGCCCCACAAATCTTAGAAACATGGTGTCTAACCAGATCCTTACTGTGGATGGCATTACCCTGACCTCTAGTAATACTGTGAGAAATCTTGGAGTCATTTTTGATCAGGATATGTCATTCAAAGCGCATATTAAACAAATATGTAGGACTGCTTTTTTGCATTTACGCAATATCTCTAAAATCAGAAAGGTCTTGTCTCAGAGTGATGCTGAAAAACTAATTCATGCATTTATTTCCTCTAGGCTGGACTATTGTAATTCATTATTATCAGGTTGTCCTAAAAGTTCCCTAAAAAAGCCTTCAGTTTAATTCAAAATGCGGCAGCTAGAGTACTGACGGGGACTAGGAGAGCATATCTCAACCCATATTGGCCTCTCTTCATTGGCTTCCTGTTAATTCTAGAATAGAATTTAAAATTCTTCTTCTTACTTATAAGGTTTTGAATAATCAGGTCCCATCTTATCTTAGGGACCTCATAGTACCATATCACCCCAATAGAGCGCTTCGCTCTCAGACTGCGGGCTTACTTGTAGTTCCTAGGGTTTGTAAGAGTAGAATGGGAGGCAGAGCCTTCAGCTTTCAGGCTCCTCTCCTGTGGAACCAGCTCCCAATTCAGATCAGGGAGACAGACACCCTCTCTACTTTTAAGATTAGGCTTAAAACTTTCCTTTTTGCTAAAGCTTATAGTTAGGGCTGGATCAGGTGACCTGAACCATCCCTTAGTTATGCTGCTATAGACTTAGACTGCTGGGGGGTTCCCATGATGCACTGTTTCTTTCTCTTTTGCTCTGTATGCACCACTCTGCATTTAATCATTAGTGATTGATCTCTGCTCCCCTCCACAGCATGTCTTTTTCTTGGTTCTCTCCCTCAGCCCCAACCAGTCCCAGCAGAAGACTGCCCCTCCCTGAGCCTGGTTCTGCTGGAAGTTTCTTCCTGTTAAAAGGGAGTTTTTCCTTCCCACTGTAGCCAAGTGCTTGCTCATAGGGGGTCGTTTGACCGTTGGGGTTTTACATAATTATTGTATGGCCTTGCCTTACAATATAAAGCGCCTTGGGGCAACTGTTTGTTGTGATTTGGCGCTATATAAAAAAATTGATTGATTGATAAAGGCCGGACTGCGGCTCCACCTCCTCGCCGAGAAATCAACTACCATTCAGGTAACTTCTCTGCTAAATCTGAAGACCTTGTGTAATAGTCTTATCTCATTTGCAGCCGTTTTCCTGTGATGGTGTCCTTATCTGTGGGATTGGCGTTTGGTGTGGACTGCGACGGCTTCGCCTCACACCCCAACCAGATAAGTGGTTAAACAGGAGCTACACGAGTGTGTGATTGGAGGTGCTCCCTCCTAACTAAACACAGACTGTGGGATTACTGAGTGTGCAAACTCGCACTCATCGATACCGTTTCTGTCCTCTGCCAGCAGTACCGGGTCTGACTGCTGAAGACAGTGGCCACCTGGGGCGCAGGGCTTGGCGGCTCCGGTGTTCTTCAGATCCGTTGGTGGTGGAAGCTGTGTGGGATCCGGCTCTTCTCTCGCCAGGCGTCTTCTATTTTCGAGCCTGCCCACACGTCACGTTGTGTACAATTGACATTCCACCATATTGTTATTGTCTGTACTTCGTTGTGCAATTCACAACGTTAAATTGTTACTTTTTGGCTTATCCATTGTCCGTTCATTAACGCCCCCTATTGTGGGTCCGTGTCACGACACTTTCACAACAGTTTTTATCCCATAACTCCATAGAATTCAGTCACAGATTTGCACGATTGTTTCACTTATCTGCTGCACTAATACTGACAAACCCACATTCTTCCTGATTACTTTGAGGTATACAGAGAAAGTACAACCCCAATTCCAATGAAGTTGGGATGTGGTGTAAAATGTAGATAAAAACAATACAATGATTTGTACAGTGGTGGGCACAGCTAACCAAAAAGTTAGCTTCGATAACAGCTAATCAGCTAACTGAAAAGTTAGCTATCATAAAGCTAAACCAATAAACCATCCAAAAAATTTCAAAAAACTTTCAGTATTGCTTCCAATACACTTGCAACAATTAACAAGCTGATTTTGAGTTTTAACACCACGATCACTTCTGGTAGCATCAAAGGCGACTACAGGCTCAGACATTGACTCAGCACTTCTGTCTTTGAGTGTCCTGCCCCCTGCTGGAAGCTCCTGTTTACTACATAACTTGCAGCAGTGAAGCAGCTGAGAGAAGCAATGAAGCTCAACTTTCTACTTAATAGCAGTGTCGCCGTGAGGCGGAGGTCTTGGAAAATAAAGCAGTGCTGACTTATGGTTGTTGTGTGGGCCACTGAAGAGGAGGTACTGCTGGCCCACCACCACCAGATGGCGCCCTGCTTGAAGTGCGGGCTTCAAGCATGAGAGGGCGTCGGAGCAACCGGGAGTGACAGCTGTCACTCATCATCAGCACCAGCTGTCACTCATCCACAGTTCATCACCACCACCATAAAGGCTGGACTACAACTCCACCTCCCCGCCGAGAAATCAGCCACTAGAGGTAATTTCTCTGCTACACTTAACTCTGACTTAGAGTCTGAACTTCTTTGCAGCCGTTTTCCTGTGGTGTGCCTTATCTGAGGGATTGGCGTTTGGTGTGATCAGCGACAGCTTCGCTTCACACTCCAACCAGATAAGTTGTTAGACAGGAGCTGCACGAGTGTGTGATTGGAGGTGCTCCCTCCCAAAAGAACACAGACTGTGGGATTACTGAGTGTGCGAACTCACACTCATCAATACTGTTTCTGTTCTCTGCCAGCAGTACCAGGTCTGACAGCTGGAGACAGTGGCCACCTGGGGATCCAGGACTTGGCGGCTCCGGTGTTCAGATCTGTTGGCGGTGAAGGCCGTGTGGGATCCGGCTCGGTTCGGGACGGGCGTCTCCTATCCTCAAGCCTGCCCACACGTCACGCTACATATAATTGTCTGTGGTACCAAAACTGTTTGTCTGTATTCTGTTGTGCACTTCACAACATTAAATTGTTACTGTTTGGCTTATCCATTGTCCGTTCATTTAACACCCCCTGTTGTGGGTCCGTGTTCCTACACCTTCACAACAGGATTTCTCAGCCAGCGTCATGGATCCCGAGGGGCGTCAACCATCGCTTGAACAGCCAATGGAAGAGCGAGGTGCACAGGCATCAGCAGGAGGCGTGTTAGGTGAGCTGCAGCAAATCTTAACCGCTTTCACTGCTCGGCTGGACTTAGTCACCGAGCAGAATGTTATTCTCAATCGGAGGATGGAGGCTCTCACCGCCAAGGTGGAAGCGCAGGCTCAGGGCGCTGCTGCTGCACCTCCTCCTGCTGACCGGAGGCCTGAAACAGACATTCCGCTGGTCGTTCAATGAACCCCCCCACCGTCCCCTGAAGCTTACATAAGCCCTCCGGAGCCGTACGGAGGCTGTGTCAAGATGTGCGCAGACTTCTTAATGCAGTGCTCGCTCGTCTTTTCACAGCGTCCAGTCATGTATGCATCAGACGCCAGCCGGGTGGCTTATGTAATAAATCTGCTTCGAGGAGAGGCACGCGCCTGGGCTACGGCGCTCTGGGAGCAGAATTCACGGCTCCTAACGACGTATACTGGGTTTGTGAGGGAGTTCAAGCAGGTTTTTGATCACCCCCATAGAGGCGAATCTGCTTCGAACTTGCTGCTGTCAATCAGGCAGGGGTGTCGGAGCACAGCTAAGTATGCAGTCGACTTCCGCATTGCGGCAGCGCGAGCCGGCTGGAATGCTGTTGCACTCCGCGCCGCCTTTGTAAACGGACTGTCTCTGGTCCTTAAGGAGCACCTGGTGGCGAAGGACGAGTCACGGGATTTAGACGGGCTTATCAACCTGATTATACGGTTAGACAACCGATTAACAGAACACCGACGGGAGCGAGATGAAGGGCATGGTCAGGCACAAGCCGTCCCTCTTCCTCCCGGGTCCGAAAGGGAGCCGACTTCCCCACGCTCCACAGCCAGGGCACTCCACGTGACGACAGCTCCCTCTGCTGACGTTGCTATGGAAACAAGCAGGGCCAAAATCGATCAGATACAAAGGAGGCTGGTCCGTGGGGAGTGTTTTCACTGCAGCTCAACCGAGCATACACAGAAAAAATGCCCCAAACGGTCAATACAGCAGCACTCATCCTTAGAGACTGGCTAAGGGTGGGTCACAATACCCACGCGGGGAGACGCCGAAAATCTTCACGCATCCCAGTCACGATCCTGAGTGGGGATCTAACCCTTCACGCCCCAGCACTGGTGGACACGGGGTCGGAGGGGAATCTGCTGGACAGCAGATGGGCAAGGGAAGTCGGGCTCCCTCTAGTGGCTCTACCTTCACCTTTGAAGGTACGGGCACTAGATGGCACCCTTCTTCCATTAATCACACACCAGACACAGCCAGTGACATTGGTGGTGTCTAGGAATCACAGGGAGGAGATTGTGTTTTATGTAACACCATCTACCTCCCGTGTGATATTGGGTTATCCTTGGATGATAAAACACAATCCCCAGATTGATTGGCCGTCTGGGGTTGTGGCTCATTGGAGCGAAACCTGCCATCGGAATGTCTCGGATCCTCGGTTCCGCCTGGTGTGACAGCTAGTGAGGAGGTTAAAGTCCCCCCAAATCTGACGGCGGTGCCAAGTGAGTACCACGATCTTGCTGATGTTTTCAGCAAGGATCTGGCGCACACCCTTCCCCCGCACCGTCCGTATGATTGTGACATTGATTTGATCCCGGGCGTTGAGTACCCGTCCAGCAGGCTGTACAACCTCTCACGTCCTGAGCCGAAAAACAATGGAGACCTACATCTGGGACTCTTTAGCTGCTGGGCTGATCCGGAATTCCACCTCCCCGATGGGTGCTGGTTTCTTTTTTGTGGGCAAGAAAGACGGTGAACTCTGTCCATGCATTGATTACAGGGGGCTGAATGAAATCACGGTTCGCAACCGATACCCTCTGCCCCTGTTAGATTCAGTGTTCACGCCCCTGCACGGAGCCCAAATATTCACAAAACTGGATCTTAGGAATGCGTACCACCTGGTTCAGATCCGGAAGGGAGATGAATGGAAGACGGCATTTAACACCCCGTTAGGTCACTTTGAGTACCTGGTCATGCTGTTCGGCCTCACTAACGCCCCCGCGACGTTCCAAGCTTTGGTAAACGATGTCCTGTGGGACTTCCTGCATCGGTTTGTCTTCGTATAGCTAGACAATATACTCATCTTTTCCCCGGATCCTGAGACTCATGTTACGCATGTACGTCAGGTCCTGCAGCGGTTGTTGGAGAACCGGCTGTTTGTGAAGGGCGAGAAGTACGAGTTCCACCTTACTTCTTTCTCCTTCCTGGGGTTCATAATCTCCTCCAACAACGTCGCCCCTGATCCAGCCAAGGTAGCGGCAGTGAGAGATTGGCCCCAACCAACAAACCGTAGGAAACTACAACAGTTCCTCGGTTTTGCTAATTTTTACCGGAGGTTCAGCAAGGGCTATAGTGAGGTGGTTAGTCCCCTGACAGCCCTGACCTCCAGAAAAGTCCCCTTCACCTGGTCGGATCAGTGCGAAGCCGCGTTTAGGGAGTTGAAATGCCGGGTCTCGACTGCACCAGTTCTGGTGCAGCCCGATCCAAGTCGCCAGTTTATAGTCGAAGTGGACGCCTCTGACTCAGGGATAGGAGCTGTGCTGTCCCAAAGCAGGGAGTCCGACAAGGTTCTCCACCCATGTGCCTATTTTTCCCGCAGGTTGACCCCGGCTGAAAGGAATTATGATGTCGGCAATCGGGAACTTCTTGCAGTGAAGGAGGCTCTGGAGGAGTGGAGACACCTGTTGGAGGGAGCTTCGGTACCGTTCACGGTTTTCACTGACCATCGGAACCTGGAGTAGATTCGGACCGCCAAGCGTCTGAACCCCAGGCAAGCCCGCTGGTCACTGTTCTTCAGGCGTTTTGACTTTCGGATCACATACCGCCCCGGGACGAAGAACCAACGATCTGACGCCCTGTCCCAGGTGCACAAAGAGGAGGTCAGGACCGAGCTGTCAGACCCAACCGAAACCATCATCCCCGAGTCCACTGTCGTGGCTACCCTCACCTGGGACGTGGAGAAGACCGTCCGGGAGGCCCTGACACAGAACCCGGACCCGGGGACCGGCCCAAAGAACAGACTATACAGCCCACCAGAAGCAAGAGCTGCCGTCCTGGACTTCTGTCACGGTTCCAAGCTCTCCTGCCACCCAGGGGTGTGAAGAACCATGGCAGTTGTCCGGCAGCGCTTCTGGTGGGCGTCTCTGGAAGCCGACGTCCGGGAGTATGTCCAGGCCTGCACCACCTGTGCCAGGGGCAAGGCGGACCATCAAAAGACCCAAGGCCTCCTCCAGCCTTTGCCCGTGCCTCATCGCCCCTGGTCTCACATCGGCCTGGACTTCGTCACGGGCCTCCCGCCGTCCCAGGGCAAGACCACCATCCTCACGACAGTGGACCAGTTCTCCAAGGCGGCCCACTTCGTGGCCCTCCCGAAGCTCCCGACGGCCCAAGAGACTGCAGACCTCCTGGTCCACCATGTCATGCGTCTGCATGGGATTCCATCAAACATTGTCTCGGATCGTGGTCCTCAGTTCTCCTCCCAGGTCTGGAGGAGCTTCTGCAGGGAACTGGGGGCCACCGTAAGTCTCTCTTCCGGGTACCATCCCCAGACGAACGGGCAGGCAGAGCAGATGAATCAGGAACTGGAGCAGGCCCTCCGCTGTGTGATCTCTGCGCACCCGATGGCCTGGATCGAGTACGCTCATAATAGCCAGGTATCATCGGCTCCCGGCCTCTCCCCGTTTGAGGTGTGTTTGGGGTACCAGCCCCCATTGTTCCCGCTAGTGGAGGGAGAGGTCGGGGTACCCTCGGTCCAGGCCCATCTGAGGAGGTGCAGTCGGGTGTGGCGTACCGCCCGCTCTGCCCTGCTCAAGGCGCGGACGAGGGCTAAGGTCCATGCAGACAGCCGGCGTGCCCCGGCCCCTACGTATCAGCCCGGGCAGGCGGCTTGGCTATCCACGAAGGACATTCCACTACAGGTAGAATCACAAAAACTAAAGGACAGGTTCATTGGACCATTTTCCATACTTAAAGTCCTCAGTCCGGCCGCAGTGAAGCTGAGGCTACCAGCTTCACTGCGGGTTCATCCAGTGTTCCATGTTTCACGAATCAAACCCTACCACACCAACTCTCTGCACCCCCGGACCGGCGCCGCCTCCTGCCCGGATCATAGATGGAGAGCCTGCCTGGACCGTGCGCAGGCTCCTGGACGTCCGTCGAAAGGGCCGGGGGTTTCAGTATCTGGTGGACTGGGAGGGTTATGGATCCGAAGAGTGCTCCTGGGTGAAGAGGAGCTTCATCCTGGACCCGGGCCTCCTGGCCGACTTCTACACCCGTCACCCGGATAAGCCTGGTCTCCTATCCTCAAGCCTGCCCACACGTCACGCTACATATAATTGTCTGTGGTACCAAAACTGTTTGTCTGTATTCCATTGTGCACTTCACAACATTAAATTGTTACTGTTTGGCTTATCCATTGTCCGTTCATTTAACGCCCCCTGTTGTGGGTCTGTGTTCCTACACCTTCACAACAATGGTTTTGATTTATAAATAAAATTAATACTGATAGGATTAATGTCATTTCAGTCATTTGTACAAAGTTAAAATATAACACATATCTTTTAATTTTAAATAATGCACTAATTCTGAAGTTTTGTAACAAACACAGTGAGATGCCAAAGGGATTATGTGTAAATGAGCCTTCGCTAACATTGATTGGTTGACTCATTCTATGTAAAAGCCAACACGTTAATATGAGGTGTGTGTGTGTGTTTACATATAAATGTGCTTTTGTAAAATGTCTCTTTTATTTGTAAAAAAAAAAAAGCCATTTGCAAAAAGCCAAGTTGTTATTTGACAACCGTCTGATATAACAGGGATCAAAATAAATAGAACACTGCCATCTACTGGTATCCAGATGCTCATACTGCCATGAACACTACTGGCCAGTAGATGGCAGACAAAATTCCAGATAATCCGTGTCTGCTACGTTTAAGATGGAATTTCATGAATGCAAACTGAATTTCAGACATCTTGATGAACTCACTGACTGAATGCGACACTACTATTATTGTGAACACCCCCTTTTCTACTTTTTTTTTTTTACTAATAGCCCAATTTCATAGCCTTAAGAGTGTGCATATCATGAATGCTTGGTCTTGTTGGATTTGTGAGAATCTACTGAATCTACTGGTACCTTGTTTCCCATGTAACAATAAAAAATATACTCAAAACCTGGATTAATCTTTTTGTCACATAGCACTATTATTCTGAACACTACTGTACAAAGAGTTTAATGCTGTTGTCCATGTGGAGCCTGATCACAGCGTCTCAAATGCATTTCTTCTGTCGTGAATGCACTGAGATTACCCATAATGCACCTGGACACAGCATGTCCACACTAAAACCTTCAAAATTAGCGTATTACTTTAAAACTAAAACATATATCCTTTTATTTTCACTTTATAAAACTTCAGATGTGATGTTAATTTAAATAACTTGTCCAAAATTAGTTTGGTTAAAATTTTAACCATAAGTTAAAACTTTATGACTCTGGATGACTTGGGTGATATTGCCAGCGTATCAGTATGGGGTCAAAAGAAATGAGCTTTTTTCTTTTTTGTGACCTGTTCTCCTTTGCCTGTAGAGGGTAGCATGGTTTCTCCTGGAACCATATTTGTCTGTTTACAGAGGATAGAACTACATCTACTACAAAACATTTAACAGGTAGGTACTCAACTGGTTTTAGAATTAATAAATGTAACTGTTAATCTTTGTTCACCACACCTGTAAAAATATGTTAGCGGTCTAAAAATGAATGGGCCAAAACTTATCGGAAGATAATTGGACCAATGATGGTTTTCAAAATTATCTGAAAAGCTAATCCAATAATGAAAACATTAGCTTCGATAATTAGCGGTTAGCTATTAGCGGTCAGAATGGCATTTCAGCACGTATTTCTAGGTGTGTTCAGTCGCGAATCCCTATTGAAAATGCACTAAAATCCGGGAACTTCGTCAGTATTTTGCACGGTAAGGAGGCATCATGTTGCTGTCCATGAAGGGACGTTGGCCTTTAGTGGGCAGCATTGGGAGTGTGGACTCTGGTCGTCATAAATAACCTCTTTGTTGGTGCCTCTGGCAGGGAATCTCAGAACGAGGCTCATCTTCTCCAACCAGTGATGTCACCCGCCTGATCTGCATAAATGACGGCAGCCAGTCGATGTCAAAGCCTCTCAGACAACGACTAAAACAAGGTTTTCTGTAGATGTTTTATCATCTTTAGTGTTTCTTGAACTATTTTTCAGCAATTTTAAAAACATTTTTTGCAACTAATAATAATCAGATTCTAATAATATAAAAACAATATATTAAAATAAGATATTTACCTCCGCCAAGGAGGTTATGTTTTTGGTTGTGTTTGTTTGTTTGTCTGTTTGTCAGCAGGATAACTGAAAAAGTTTTGAACGGATTTTGATGACATTTTGTGGAGTGATTGGAAATGACAAGAGGAACAAGTGATTAAATTTTAGTGGTGATCCGGATCGTGATAAAAATCTAATTATCATTGGCTTATGATTTGCAATATTTAACCTTCTGAAGTCGTTTGACGTGGATACACGTCAAAAGTCACATGACCGAATTAAGCAGTCCTCCCCTTTTCTCTTTCAGTTTGAATGGTTGCTGAAAGTGCAGACTTCAGCCTCCATACCAGTTTTTAAATTTTGTTGCTGCACCCAGTAAAACCTGAATAACAATGATCCATAATTTTTGCCAACCTTTATCATGAATTTTTGTGCTAAACGT
Source organism: Thalassophryne amazonica (assembly GCF_902500255.1). Taxonomy (NCBI): domain Eukaryota; kingdom Metazoa; phylum Chordata; class Actinopteri; order Batrachoidiformes; family Batrachoididae; genus Thalassophryne; species Thalassophryne amazonica. The sequence continues at coordinate 594,654 of NW_022986247.1, read as the reverse complement.
GTGCAGCGCTGCTCCATGCGGTCGCTTCGGCCAACACGCACATGCTTGTGAATTTTCTCACTCTTTCTCTCTGCTTGAAACAGTCTAAAACAAAACCATGACTTTCCCAACAACTGGCTGTGCTGTTTCACCAAATGATAAATAGAATCTTCACAGACCCAAGTATTTGAATGCAGATGTGTGCTGCTTTCATGCACGTGTGAAGGTCTGCCTTTTCTGATGCCTCTGGCTGGTGCAAAAAAAAAAAAAAAAGTCTTGCCCTTTTTCATTGGTAGAAACGCATGACAACAATAAAAACCATCGACCCCATGTGGGTGCAGATGTCAACCAGAGAAGAGAGAGAAAAAACGCTTCCAATGGCCCAATGCTGCCTCCGGTGGAGAACAGGAGGAAGTGTCCGGTCTGTCATGTCCAATACAGGACCACACTGCTCAGCGTGCCACACTCGTCGGAGCAACATCTCTGCTATTTTGGCTTTGCTGGACAGCTCGCCGGACTACTTTCGCCTGACCCAGTGCTGAATTTGTCGACATGAGAAGATGCTGCTGGATGCGTTTGAGTATTGACTTACAATCATTTAGGCATAAAAACACACAAGATACACAAGTTCTTGTGCTAAATATACCCCTGACATTTTTGTTACCCATGAAAATGCACCGACATCGCAGGTCTGGGAACTACGTTTAGCGCAGGAATTCATCAAGTACGTCGGCCGCTTCGATGGACTGGAATTGTTTTTCTGAGTGGTACAAATATAATTTGTATGTAATCTGATGGTTTTGTAAATAGTTGTACAAAAAAAAACACTTGAAGCATTTCCTGCATTTCATGCAAATAGTTGCACATAACTGTTTATAAACAAATTTCTGCATATTTTTTGAAATTTACATTTTATATTTGCATTCTGAGTTATAAAAATGATTTGTTTTTGGTTTGTGATTTTCACAGGAAAAAACTTTTTTCCTATTGGAATTTTATTTTGGGGGGTGTAATTGGTTTTACTGTTTTAATGCTGAATGTCAGAATGAAAGAAACACTGAAAAACTAGAAGCACTCAGAGAGTGCAAACCTCCACCAAGGCCACAGGGTCACTGACCCTAAAGAGATTCCCTCCTTGGCACAGTGATCTGTTCAACAATTCAGTGTTATAACCAAAACTATGATACATACACTTTTCTTTTCTGTATATTTGACATCCTTGACCATGAAAACATACCACTAGAACTTGGAATCACTTTTATGTCTTTATTAGTTCAAAAGTTATTGTATAAAAACGATTTTTCAGTAATGGCGGTTTTCTTCTGGATCTAGCTCCATAACATTTGAAGCTACATCAAATCTGATGACACCTTACTGAATCAGTACAGATTCAGCTACAATCTCTAGCTTCATTTGTCACCTCACACTGAAACATTTTCTATTTTCCTTATATTTTTACATATTCCGGATCACCAGATCCAGAATCCAAATCCGATCATCACCAAACTTTGTTGTTTGATAGAACATTTGACTGTTACACCCTAATTTTTTTCAAGGCTTTCTGCCTTGTTTTTGTGGAGTTAGAAACTAGAATGTTAAAATTCCCCCTATCCCGCAATGGTGAAGAATCCTTTAAAAAATTCCTGGATTCGGATCGTGATCCAGATCACCACTAAACTTTAATCACTTGTTCCTCTTGTCATTTCCAACCACTCCACAAAATTTAATCAAAATCCATTCAAAACTTTTTGAGTTATCCTGCTGACAGACAGACAAACAAACACAACCAAAAACATAACCTCCTTGGCGGAGGTAATAAAAAGACACCAATCAAGGCAAAGTAATGTTTTTGTTTTTACGGTAAATTATGAAGGTTAAAACCAAAAGTAGTCATAAACACCCTATTATACCCTGGACTCCAGAAAGTGAAGAATAAAGTAAAGAGCTTCATACATCAAATACTTTAAGTATGTGGTGTATTATTTTAAAATGACTATACGAGGTCTATTAGAAAAGTATCCGACCTTATTATTTTTTTCAAAAACCATATGTTTTTGAATCACGTGTGATTACATCAGACATGCTTGAACCCTCGTGGGCATGCGAGAGTTTTTTCACGCCTGTCGGTTACGTCATTCGCCTGTGGGCAGTCTTTGAGTGAGGAGTCGCCCACCCTCTCGTCGTTTTTTCATTGTTTAGGAATGGCTCAGAGACTGTTGCTTTGTTTGATCAAAATTTTTTCAAAACTGTAAGGCACAACTGAGTGGACACCATTCAATAAATTCAGCTGGTTTTCGGTAAAAATTTTAACGGCTGATGAGAGATTTTGGTCTGGTAGTGTCGCCGTAAGGACGGCCCACGGCGCCTGACGGCGATCTGCGCTTCGAGGCAGCAGCGTCTCGCCGTTTCAAGTTGAAAACTTCCACATTTCAGGCTCTGTTGACCCAGTAAGTCGTCAGAGAACAGAGAACTTTCAGAAGAAGTCGGCATGAGGAGTTTATTCGGACATTCCATTGTTAACGGACATTTTGTAATGAAAGAACGTGCGGGCAGAGTCGCATGTCGGGCCGGACCCGACCGCGGGGGGTCGCGACAGGAAAAACACCTCCGTTGGAAATCTTAACGGGCAAGTTGGAACATGCCCAAGCTGTTAAACAATTTCTCAGTTACTCACTTGTTGAAAGCCATCAAAAGCCGCCTGAATTTTACAAATGGTTTTCAACACGGAGGTGTTTTTCCTGTCGCGGCGCACACAGATTCACCGAGTCGTCACGGAAACGACTCGGCGAATTTGCGCGCACGTCTTTCATTAAAAAATGTCCTTAAACAGTGGAATGTCCGCATAAAGTCCTCATGCCAGCCGCTTCTGAATCTTCTCTGTTCTCTCACGACGTCCTGGGTGAATTAAGCCTTAAATTAGGATGTTTTCAGGTCGAAACAGGCCGACGACGGCACCTGGAAGCGCTGCAGGACGTCCCGCTCCGTGGGAAGTCCTTACAGCAACAGAAACACCCCATAATCTCTCATCAGCCGTTAAACTTTTCACCGAAAACCAGCTTAATTTCTCGAATAGTGTCCACTCGGATATTCCTCACAGGTCCCTGATCTGAATTGGGAGCTGGTTCCACAGGAGAGGAGCCTGAAAGCTGAAGGCTCTGCCTCCCATTCTACTCTTACAAACCCTAGGAACTACAAGTAAGCCTGCAGTCTGAGAGCGAAGCGCTCTATTGGGGTGATATGGTACTACGAGGTCCCTAAGATAAGATGGGACCTGATTATTCAAAACCTTATAAGTAAGAAGAAGAATTTTAAATTCTATTCTAGAATTAACAGGAAGCCAATGAAGAGAGGCCAATATGGGTAAGATATGCTCTCTCCTTCTAGTCCCCGTCAGTACTCTAGCTGCAGCATTTTGAATTAACTGAAGGCTTTTTAGGGAACTTTTAGGACAACCTGATAATAATGAATTACAATAGTCCAGCCTAGAGGAAATAAATGCATGAATTAGTTTTTCAGCATCACTCTGAGACAAGACCTTTCTGATTTTAGAGATATTGCGTAAATGCAAAAAAGCAGTCCTACATATTTGTTTAATATGCGCTTTGAATGACATATCCTGATCAAAAATGACTCCAAGATTTCTCACAGTATTACTAGAGGTCAGGGTAATGCCATCCAGAGTAAGGATCTGGTTAGACACCATGTTTCTAAGATTTGTGGGGCCAAGTACAATAACTTCAGTTTTATCTGAGTTTAAAAGCAGGAAATTAGAGGTCATCCATGTCTTTATGTCTGTAAGACAATCCTGCAGTTTAGCTAATTGGTGTGTGTCCTCTGGCTTCATGGATAGATAAAGCTGGGTATCATCTGCGTAACAATGAAAATTTAAGCAATACCGTCTAATAATACTGCCTAAGGGAAGCATGTATAAAGTGAATAAAATTGGTCCTAGCACAGAACCTTGTGGAACTCCATAATTAACTTTAGTCTGTGAAGAAGATTCCCCATTTACATGAACAAATTGTAATCTATTAGACAAATATGATTCAAACCACCGCAGCGCAGTGCCTTTAATACCTATGGCATGCTCTAATCTCTGTAATAAAATTTTATGGTCAACAGTATCAAAAGCAGCACTGAGGTCTAACAGAACAAGCACAGAGATGAGTCCACTGTCCGAGGCCATAAGAAGATCATTTGTAACCTTCACTAATGCTGTTTCTGTACTATGATGAATTCTAAAACCTGACTGAAACTCTTCAAATAGACCATTCCTCTGCAGATGATCAGTTAGCTGTTTTACAACTACCCTTTCAAGACTTTTTGAGAGAAAAGGAAGGTTGGAGATTGGCCTATAATTAGCTAAGATAGCTGGGTCAAGTGATGGCTTTTTAAGTAATGGTTTAATTACTGCCACCTTAAAAGCCTGTGGTACATAGCCAACTAACAAAGATAGATTGATCATATTTAAGATCGAAGCATTAAATAATGGTAGGGCTTCCTTGAGCAGCCTGGTAGGAATGGGGTCTAATAAACATGTTGATGGTTTGGATGAAGTAACTAATGAAAATAACTCAGACAGAACAATCGGAGAGAAAGAGTCTAACCAAATACCGGCATCACTGAAAGCAGCCAAAGATAACGATACGTCTTTGGGATGGTTATGAGTATTTTTTTCTCTAATAGTTAAAATTTTGTTAGCAAAGAAAGTCATGAAGTCATTACTAGTTAAAGTTAATGGAATACTCAGCTCAATAGAGCTCTGACTCTTTGTCAGCCTGGCTACAGTGCTGAAAAGAAACCTAGGGTTGTTCTTATTTTCTTCAATTAGTGATGAGTAGAAAGATGTCCTAGCTTTACGGAGGGCTTTTTTTTATAGAGCAACAGACTCTTTTTCCAGGCTAAGTGAAGATCTTCTAAATTAGTGAGACGCCATTTCCTCTCCAACTTACGGGTTATCTGCTTTAAGCTACGAGTTTGTGAGTTATACCACGGAGTCAGGCACTTCTGATTTAAAGCTCTCTTTTTCAGAGGAGCTACAGCATCCAAAGTTGTCTTCAATGAGGATGTAAAACTATTGATGAGATACTCTATCTCACTTACAGAGTTTAGGTAGCTACTCTGCACTGTGTTGGTATATGGCATTAGAGAACATAAAGAAGGAATCATATCCTTAAACCTAGTTACAGCGCTTTCTGAAAGACTTCTAGTGTAATGAAACTTATTCCCCACTGCTGGGTAGTCCATCAGAGTAAATGTAAATGTTATTAAGAAATGATCAGACAGAAGGGAGTTTTCAGGGAATACTGTTAAGTCTTCTATTTCCATACCATAAGTCAGAACAAGATCTAAGATATGATTAAAGTGGTGGGTGGACTCATTTACTTTTTGAGCAAAGCCAATAGAGTCTAATAATAGATTAAATGCAGTGTTGAGGCTGTCATTCTCAGCATCTGTGTGGATGTTAAAATCGCCCACTATAATTATCTTATCTGAGCTAAGCACTAAGTCAGACAAAAGGTCTGAAAATTCACAGAGAAACTCACAGTAACGACCAGGTGGACGATAGATAATAACAAATAAAACTGGTTTTTGGGACTTCCAATTTGGATGGACAAGACTAAGAGTCAAGCTTTCAAATGAATTAAAGCTCTGTCTGGGTTTTTGATTAATTAATAAGCTGGAATGGAAGATTGCTGCTAATCCTCCGCCTCGGCCCGTGCTACGAGCATTCTGACAGTTAGTGTGACTCGGGGGTGTTGACTCATTTAAACTAACATATTCATCCTGCTGTACCAGGTTTCTGTAAGGCAGAATAAATCAATATGTTGATCAATTATTATATCATTTACCAACAGGGACTTAGAAGAGAGAGACCTAATGTTTAATAGACCACATTTAACTGTTTTAGTCTGTGGTGCAGTTGAAGGTGCTATATTATTTTTTCTTTTTGAATTTTTATGCTTAAATAGATTTTTGCTGGTTATTGGTAGTCTGGGAGCAGGCACCGTCTCTACGGGGATGGGGTAATGAGGGGATGGCAGGGGGGAGAGAAGCTGCAGAGAGGTGTTAATATTTGGTACAGTAGCCTTTGTTTGCAATTACAGAGGTCAAACGTTTCCTGTAGTTCTTGACCAGGTTTTCACACACTGCAGCAGGGATTTTGGTCCACTCCTCCATACAGATCTTCTCTAGATCTTTCAGGTTTGGAGTTTCAGCTCCCTCCAAAGATTTTCTATTGAGTTCAGGTCTGCAGACTGGCCAGACCACTCCAGGACCTTGCAATGCTTCTTACGGAGCCCCTCCTTAGTTGCCCTGGCTGTGTGTTTGGGGTCATTGTCATGCTGGAAGACCCAGCCATGACCCATCTTCAATGCTCTTACTGAGGGAAGGAGGTTGTTTGCCAAAATCTCACAATACATGACCCCATCCATCCTCCCTTCAATACGGTGCAGTTGTCCTGTCCCCTTTACAGAAGAGCACCCCAAGAGTATGATGTTTCCACACCCATGCTTCACGGTTGGGATGGTTTTCTTGGGGTTGTTCTCATCCTCTAAACATGGTAAGTGGAGCTGATTCCAAAAAGCTCTATTCTGGTCTCATCTGACCACATGACCTTCTTCCATGCCTCCTCTGGATCATCCAGATGGTCAGTGGTGAACTTCAAATGGGCCTGGACATGTGCTGGCTTGAGCAGGGGGACCTTGCTGCCCTGCAGGATTTTAAACCATGACAGCATCATGTGTTACTAATGTAATCTTTGTGACTGTGGTCCCAGCTCTCTTCAGGTCATTGACCAGGTCCTCCTGTGTAGTTCTGAGGGAGATTGACAGTCATCTTGTGTTTCTTCCACTTTCTAATAAATAATCATAACAGTTGTTGTCTTCTACCAAGCTGCTTGCCTGTTGTCCTGTAGTCCATCCCAGCCTTGTGCAGGTCTACAGTTTTGTCCCTGGTGTCCTTAGACAGCTCTTTGGTCTTTGGCTATGGTGGACAGGTTGGAGTGTGATTGATTGAGTGTGTGAACAGGTGTCTTTTATACAGGTAACAAGTTCAAACAGATGCAATTAATACAGGTAAAGAGTGCAGAATAAGAGGGCTTCTTAAAGAAAAATTAACAGGTCTGTGTGAGCCAGTATTCTTGCTGGTTGGTAGGTGATCAAATACTTATTTGCAGCAGTAATGTTGTGAAAGTGTAGTGACACGGACCCACAACAGGGGGCGCAAATGAACGGTCAATAGATGAGCCAAAAAGTAACAATTTAATGTTGTGAAGGTGCACAACGAATACACAGACAATCTCAGAATCTGATAACAGTCAATCCACAAAGGTGACGTGTGGGCAGGCTCGAGGATAGAAGTCGTCTGTCCTGAGAAGAGCCGGAACCACACGATTTCCGCCGCCACCGAACCTGGTGAATACTGGAGCCGCCAAGTCCCGAATTCCCAGGTGATCACCGTCCCCGACTGTCGGATCTGGTACTGCTGGCGAAGAACAAAGACAGTCAAGTGTGGGTGTGTGTACACCCCGTAACAACAACGGTGGGAATGCCACCTCTAACACACACTCGCGCAGCGTCTGTTTAACCACTTATCTGACGGACGTAGGACAAAACAGTCGCGACCCACGCTGGTCCTCTGGTTGACAGCTGCAAAACAATAGCTCTTAGAATCAATTAATACAGGCAGAGACAGTTACCTCCATAGAAGTACGATATCTCGGCAACGAGGTGGAGATGACGTCTGGTCTTTATGGAGTGAGATGCTGTAGAGTAGATGGGTGACAGCTGTCAAGAGATAATGAGTGACAGCTGTCACCCCCGGCTGTGTCCGTGAGCCAAGTGCGTCAAACTGGGCGTCTCCATGTATTTTGGCTCCTAAATCAGATAATACTTTATGTTTTTGTTCTGATTTTAGGAAGCTTAATGCGGTTACAAAACCAGATTATTTTCCGTTGCCGAGAATGGATGATTGCGTGGACCAAGTGGGTTCTGCCAAGTTTGTGAGTAAATTTGATCTGTTGAAGGGCTACTGGCAAGTGCCGTTGTCTAAGCGTGCACGTGAGGTGTCTGCATTTGTTACTCCATCAGGCTTGTTTTCCTTCACAGTGATGCCTTTTGGACTTGTGCCAACTATGTTCCAAAGGTTGATGAATGCTGTTGTGGGCGACATGTCTGGTTGTGCGGTGTATCTGGATAACGTGGTGGTTTATTCTGACTGGAGCACACGGAGGAGCTTTTCACTCGTCTGGCGGGGGCGAGGCTGACAGTCAATCTTGCAAAGTGAGTTTGCGAAGGCAAATGTTACCTACTTGGGTCGTTTAGTTGGTCGGGGAAGTTCGCCCAGCTACAGTTCAAGCCGTTGAGGAATTTCCGGTTCCTAGCACTAAAAAAGAACTTATGCGTTTTTTGGGATTGGTTGGCTACTATCGTTGTTTCTGTAAGAACTTTTCCTCAGTGGTTGCACCATTAACTAACTTGTTGCGCAAACATGCTAAATTTGTCTGGTCTTCTCTTTGTCAGCAGGCATTTGAGAGTGTGAACGTGGATGCAAGTCATGTGGGGCTGGAGCAGTCCTGATGCAATCTGATAATTTTGGTTTGGATAGACCCATTAGCTATTTTTCAAAGAACCTTGATAAACATCAACTAAATTACTCAACTATTGAGAAAGAGACACTTGCGTTGATTTTGGCCCTGAAGTATTTTAAGGTGTATTTGGGTGGCGGGGCTAAAATGACTGTTTATACTGATCATAATCGATGAACATTTCTGACTTCGGTTAAAGCGCGTCTTCCTGCTGGGATCTCTTTGTCGTAGAAGATAGTTACTTTTCCGTTGGATGAGACTGGTGCTGGCTCGTGCTCCCAGATGTTTTCTTTGACTTCCATCTTCAGTTCCTTGCATACTTTCCAGTGGAGATATTGACAGATCTTGTTGTGTCTGGATGTATAATGTCTGTCTGCCATGAGGATCTGACATGCTGATGTTAGATGGTTTACACTCTCAACAGCTGTATGACAGAATCGACATTTATCATTCTGTGAGATCCCTGCCATTTTTTTGAAGCCATTTGTTAGAAGTCCCTGATCTTGTGCTCCAATCAGAATTCTTTCTCCATCAGAACCAAGTTCTCCATTTTTTAGCCACTGCATTGATCCAACTTTGTCAATGTATTCCTTTTCGAGTTCTTCTTGGAATCGTCCGGCTCTTTTGTGCTCTTTCCATCTTTCCACTTGATGTTTTCCTTCTCTTTTGTTGTATTGTTCTCTGGTCTGTCTTGCAAGTTTTGTTGCAGGCATCAGACTGTTTCTTTCTCTCTCTCTTGTAGAAGTTCTCCACCAAAGTTTTTTGCCAGTTTGGTGACTGAGGTCTGTTCAGATAAGGTCTTCTCATGATGTTATGTGACCTTTTTCGTGATTTCTTCTTCAGAGCTCTTTAAGTACTGTCCAATACTTATTATCGATGCTCTGTAGGCCAGGTTGATTTCAGTGAGACCCAGACCGCCTTCTCTGCGAGGGAAATATATTCTGTCCATGCACTGATTTCTGTATGTGTCTTTGTGGAGGCTGAGCATCGTCCTGGATTTTGTGTCCAACTTATTAAGCTCACACTGTGGCCAGTCCACTATGCCAAACCCATAGGTCACCACTGGTATTGCAAATTGGTTTATGGCTGTGATCTTGTTGTTTAGTGTCAACTCTGTTTTGCAGATCTTTTTTAAGCGGTTTTGTTGTGAAAGTGTAGGTACACGGACCCACAACAGGGGGCGCAATGAACGGACAATGGAAAAAGGTAAGAACAAGTTTTACTGTTGTGAAATTAGCACAACTGATACAATAATTCACAATTTGGAGGTGTAAGCCGAAATCTGCTGGTGTCTTGTGGGCAGGCCCGAAGGTAGGAGACGTCCGTCCTAGTCGAACCGGAACCACCCAGATTTCCTCTGCCACCGAAACCCAGAAGTACTGGAACCGCCAAGTCCCGAATTCCCAGGTGGCCACTGCCTTCGCTCGTCGGATCCGGTACTGCTGGCGGGAAAGAACACAAACACACAGGTTGGGATGCGACCGCACCCAGTAGATGAGAGGGGCAAGCCGCCTCCACCTCTTGTTACAATAAGCAGGAAGGTGAGTACTTATCCGATCACTCGGCTTTCGGTAGTCAGCTGTCCTGAAAGGTTTAACAAGTATTATAGGATTATACTTAAATAAGCTGCAGAGAAGATTACCTTAGGCTCAAGGCGATATCTCGGCACTGAGGTGGAGACGCTGTCCTGCTGATATACCTCCGTCCTGAGTGCAGTCAGCTGTGTCCAGTAATGGGTGACAGCTGTCACCCTGGCAGCCTTCGTCGGCGGCAGCGCCCTCTGGTGCCTGGAGCCCGCACTCCAGGCAGGGCGCCCTCTGGTGGTGGTGGGCCAGCAGTACCTCCTCTTCAGCGGCCCACACAACAGGACCCCCCCCTCAACGGGCGCCTCCTGGCGCACGACCGGGCTTGTCCGGATGGCGACGGTAGAAGTCGGCCAGGAGGGCCGGGTCCAGGATGAAGCCCTTCTTCACCCAGGAGCGCTCCTCGGGGCCGTACCCCTCCCAGTCCACCAGATACTGAAAACCCCGACCCATCCGACGGACGTCAAGGAGCCGGCGGACAGTCCAAGCCGGTGCTCCGTCGATGATCCGGGCAGGAGGCGGTGCCGGACCCGGGGTGCAGAGGGGTGAGGTGCGAAGAGGCTTGATCCGGGAAACATGGAAAACTGGATGGATCCGCAGTGAGGCCGGAAGCTGGAGCCTCACTGCGGCGGGGTTGATGACTTTGAGGATTTTATATGGTCCGATGTATCGTTCTTGCAGTTTAGGAGAGGTAACCTGTAGGGGAATGTCCTTGGTGGATAACCAGACCTCCTGCCCAGGACGATACTTGGGAGCCGGGGCCCGTCGCCGGTCTGCATGTTTCTTCGCCCTCGTCTGGGCCTGCAACAAAGCAGAGCGGGCGGCCCGCCACACCCGACGGCACTTCCGTAGGTGGGCCTGGACCGAGGGCACACCGACCTCTCCCTCAACCACCGGAAACAAGGGGGGCTGATACCCCAAGCACGCCTCAAACGGGGAGAGGCCGGTGGCTGATGACACTTGGCTGTTGTGGGCGTACTCGATCCAGGCCAGATGGGTACTCCAGGCCGTCGGGTGCGCGGCTGTCACACAGCGAAGTGTCTGTTCCAGTTCTTGATTCGCCCGCTCTGCCTGCCCGTTGGTCTGGGGGTGGTACCCAGACGAGAGGCTGACCGTGGCCCCCAGTTCCCGGCAGAAACTCCGCCAGACATGTGAGGTGAACTGGGGACCGCGATCGGAGACGATGTCTGATGGTATGCCATGCAGACGGACGACGTGGTGGACCAGGAGGTCCGCTGTCTCCTGGGCCGTAGGGAGCTTCGGGAGGGCCACGAAGTGGGCCGCCTTGGAGAAACGGTCCACTATCGTGAAGATGACAGTGTTTCCCTGGGACGGCGGGAGACCCGTGACGAAGTCCAGGCCGATGTGGGACCAGGGGCGATGAGGCACGGGCAATGGCTGTAGTTGCCCTGAGGTTTTTCTATGATCTGCCTTGCCCCTGGCACAGGTGGTACAGGCCTGGATGTAGTCCCGGACGTCGGTCTCCAGGGATGCCCACCAGAAGCGTTGCCGGACGACTGCCACGGTCCTTCGCACCCCTGGGTGACAGGAGAGCTTAGAACCGTGACAGAAGTCCAGGACTGCAGCCCTAGCTTCTGGTGGGACGTATAGTCTGTTTTTTGGTCCGTTTCCGGGGTCCGGGACACGGGTCAGGGCCTCCCGGACGGTCTTCTCCACGTCCCAGGTGAGGGCGGCCACGATAGCGGACTCCGGGATGATGGGATCCGGGGGATCCGACGGTTCCGTTTTGACCTCATCTTCGTGCACCCGGGACAATGCATCCGATCTCTGATTCTTGGTCCCGGGGCGGTAGGTAATCCGGAAGTCAAAACGGCCAAAGAACAGTGACCAGCGGGCTTGCCTGGGGTTCAGACGCTTGGCGGTTCTGATGTACTCCAGGTTCCGATGGTCAGTGAAAACCGTGAATGGCACGGCTGTTCCCTCCAACAGATGTCTCCACTCTTCGAGGGCCTCTTTCACAGCAAGGAGTTCCCGATTGCCGACGTCATAATTCCGCTCAGCGGGGGTCAACCTGCGAGAAAAATAGGCACACGGGTGAAGGACCTTATCGGTCTTCCCGCTCTGGGAGAGCACCGCTCCTATCCCTGAGTCCGAGGCATCCACTTCAACCACCAACTGGCGGCTAGGATCGGGCTGCACCAGAACTGGTGCAGACGAGAAGCGCCGTTTCAACTCCTTGAACGCGGCCTCGCACCGGTCCGACCAGGTGAAGGGAACTTTTGGAGAGGTCAGGGCTGTCAGGGGGCTAACTACCTGACTGTAGCCCTTAATGAACCTCCTGTAGAAATTTGCAAAGCCGAGGAACTGTTGCAGCTTCCTACGGCTTGTAGGTTGGGGCCAATCTCTCACCGCCGCAACCTTGGCCGGGTCCGGGGCGACGGAGTTAGAGGAGATGATAAACCCCAGGAAGGACAAAGAGGTGCGGTGAAACTCACACTTCTCGCCCTTCACAAACAGCCGGTTCTCCAACAACCGCTGCAGGACCTGACGTACATGCCGTACATGGGTCTCAGGGTCCGGAGAAAAAATGAGTATATCGTCCAGATATACGAAGACGAATTGGTGCAGGAAGTCCCGCAAGACGTCATTAACCAAAGCTTGGAACGTCGCGGGGGCGTTAGTGAGGCCGAATGGCATGACCAGGTACTCAAAATGACCTAACGGGGTGTTAAATGCCGTCTTCCACTCGTCTCCCTTCCGGACCCGAACTAGGTGATATGCGTTCCTAAGATCCAGCTTTGTGAATATTTTGGCTCCATGCAGGGGGTTGAACATCGAATCCAACAAAGGCAACGGGTATCGGTTGCGAACCGTGATCTCATTCAGCCCCCGGTAATCAATGCATGGACGAAGACCGCCATCTTTTTTGCCCACAAAAAAGAAACCTGCTCCCATCGGGGAGGTGGAGTTACGGATCAGCCCGGCAGCTAAGGAGTCCCGGATGTAGGTCTCCATCGATTCGCGCTCAGGTCGGGAGAAGTTGTACAGCCTGCTGGATGGGAACTCCACGCCTGGCATCAAATCGATGGCACAATCGTACGGACGGTGCGGGGGAAGGGTGAGTGCCTGATCCTTGCTAAAAACGTCAGCAAGATCGTGGTACTCAACCGGCACCGCCGACAGATTGGGGGGAACTTTGACCTGCTCCTTAGCCTGGGAACCGGGAGGGACCGAGGATCCCAAACACACCCGATGGCAGGTCTCCCTCCACTGTACCACCACCCCAGATGGCAAATCAATCCAGGGATTGTGTTTTAGCATCCAGGGGAACCCCAGAATCACACGGGAGGTAGAGGGAGTCACAAAAAACTCAATCTCCTCCCGATGATTCCCTGACACCACCAGAGTTACTGGTAGCGTCCTGTGTGTGATTAAACAGAGTAGGGTGCCATCTAGTGCTCGCACCTGCAATGGTGAAGGAAGCGCCACCAGAGGGAGCCCTACCTCCCTGGCCCATCTGCTGTCTAGCAGATTCCCTTCTGACCCTGTGTCTACCAGTGCTGGGGCCTGAAGGGTTAAATCCCCGCTAAGGATTGTAACTGGGAGCCGTGTGGAAATGTGTGTATGTCCCACATGAATTTCTTGGCCCACCCTAAGCCCAGTTTCTAGGGGCGGGCATTGGTGTTTAACCATTCGGGGCAATTACTCAATTGGTGCTCAATTGAGCCACAAACAAAACACGCCCCGCGGGGAAGCCTCCTCTGTCTATTCGGTGGTCTGAATGTGGCCCTGCTCGTGTCCATAGCTTCGTCAGCAGGGGGAGCTGTCGCCACACGGGGCGTAGAGGCCAGTGAGCGTGGGAAGGGCGGACCTTTTTCGGACCCGGAAGGAAGAGGGACGGCGCGTGCCCGGCCACGCCCTTCGTCTCATTCAAGATCGATAAGCCCATCTAATTCCCGCGGTTCATCCTTGGCCACCAGGTGTTCCTTCAGGACCGATGACAGTCCGTTTACGAAGGCGGCGCGGAGCGCAGCGTTATTCCTGCCGGACCTTGCAGCCGCAATGCGGAAGTCGACTGCATAAGCGGCTGCGCTCCGGCGTCCCTGTCTCATTGACAGCAGCACAGTCGAAGCGGTCTCTCCCCTGTTAGGGTGATCAAACACAGTCTTGAACTCCCTCACAAACCCAGTGTACGTGTGAAGGAGCCGTGAATTTTGCTCCCAAAGCGCCGTAGCCCAAGCGCGTGCCTCTCCCGAAGCAGATTAATCACATAAGCTACTTTACTAGCATCTGACGCGTACATGACGGGACGTTGTGCAAAGACGAGCGAACACTGCATGAGAAACTCCGCGCACGTCTCCACACAACCTCCGTATGGCTCAGGAGGGCTAATGTATGCTTCAGGGGATGGTGGGAGGGGTTGTTGAACAACCACTGGAACATTCATATCCTGCACAGGGTCGGCAGGAGGAGGAGCTGCAGCAGCGCCCTGAGCGCTCGCCGCCACCTGCGCGGAGAGAGCCTCCACCCTGCGGTTCAGGAGGATGTTTTGCTCGGTCATCTGATCCAACCGAGCTGTAAAGACGGTGAGGATGTGCTGCAGCTCACCAATCACACCTCCTGCAGACGCCTGCGCTCCCTGCTCTCCCATTGGTCGTTCAACAGCTGGGTGACGCCCCTCGGAGTCCATGACGCTGGCCGAGATATCCTGTTGGGAAAGTGTAGTGACACGGACCCACAACAGGGGGCGTAAATGAACGGACAATAGAGGGAGTTAAGTTAGAACACTTTACTGTTGTGAATGTCACAACCACACACAGCAGATTACAGAATAGATACAAGTCAATTAATGAAGGTGTCGTGTGGGCAGGCTCGACGATAGGAGACGCCCGTCTGGAGATGAACCGGAACCACACGATTTCCACTGCCACCGAACCCGAAGGATACTGGAGCCACCAAGTCCCGAAGTCCCCAGGTGGCCACCGTCTCAGCGTGTCGGATCTGGTACTGCTGGCGGAGAACAAAGACAATCAAGTGTGGGTGTGTGTACACCCAGTAACAATAACGGTGGGGATTCCACCTCAACCTTCAACACACACTCGTGCAGCGTCTGTTTAACCACTTATCTGACGGGACATAGGACGAAACAGTCGCGACCCACGCCGGTCCTCTGGTTAACAGCTGCAACACAATAGCTCTTGGAATCACTTAATGCTGGCAGAGAAAGTTACCTCTCACAGAAGTCGATATCTCGGCGATGTGGTGGAGGTGTCATCCTGCTTTTATCCAAGGTGAGATGCAGATGATCGGTGACAGCTGTCATAGTTGATGAGTGACAGCTGTCACCTCGGCTGTTCCTGTAGGCAGCAGCGCCCTCTCGTGCCTGAAGCCCGCACTTCAGGCAGGGCGCCCTCTGGTGGTGGGCCAGCAGTACCTCCTCTTCTGGCGGCCCACACAACATAATTAACATTTTGTAATGTTGCTGTTCGCAAAAATGACTATTAATGGACTGCATTTCTATAGCACTTTTTACCATCTGATACACATGCTTGTAAATGTCTTTTCAACATAAAAATGCTTACGAGGAACTTACTAAGTAAGCCTGAGCCGACTGATCCAAAACATATCATGCTGGTTGTTACTGTCACCGATGTAAGATAGAAATCCACTTTCAAACCAATGTAATATAAAAAATTTTTATTGCTTTACTACAATATAATGTAAATAAACTAGTTCTGTGTCTGACTGATTTTATTTTGGCAATAAAAGTTCATGCACAACCCCAATTCCAATGAAGTTGGGATATTGTGTAAAATGTAAATAAAAATAGAATACAATGATTTACAAATCCTCTTCAACCTATGCTCAGTTGAATACACCACAAATAGAAGATATTTAATGTCCAAACTGATAGACGTTTTGTTTTTGTGCAAATATTTGCTCATTTTGAAATAGATGCCTGCAACATGTTTCAAAAAAGTTGGGACGGGACAACAAAAGACTGGGAAAGTTGATGAATGCTCAAAGAACACCTGTTTGGAACATTTCACAGGTGAACAGGTTAATTGGAAACAGGTGAGTGTCATGATTGGGTATAAAAGGAGCAGCCCCAAAAGTCTCAGCTGTTCACAAGCAAAGCTGTTCACAAGATGGGGCAAGGATCACCACTTTGTGAACAACTGTGTGAAAAAAAAATAGTCCAACAGTTTAAGAACAATGTTTCTCAAAATTCAATTGCAAGGAATTTAGGGATTCCATCATCTACAGTTCATAATACAATCAGAAGATTCAGGGAATCTGGAGAACTTTCTATACGTAAGCGGCAAGGCTGAAAACCAACACTGAATGCCCGTGAACTTTGATCCCCCAGGCAGCACTGCATTAAAAACCAACATCATTTTGTAAAGGATCTTACCACGTGGGCTCAGGAATACTTCAGAAAACCATTGTCAGTTAACACAGTTTGTCGCTACATCTACAAGTGCAAGTTAAAACTCTACCATGCAAAGTGAAAGTCATACATCAACATCATCCAGAAACACCGCTGCCTTCTCTGGGCCCAAGCTCATTTGAAATGGACAGACACAAAGTGGAAAAGTGTGCTGTGGTCTGATGAGTCCACATTTCAAATTGTTTTTGGAAATCATGGACGTCGTGTCCTCTGGACAAAAGAGGAAAAAGACCATCCAGATTGTTACCAGCGCAAAGTTCAAAAGCCAGCATCTGTGATGGTATGGGGGTGTGTTAGTGCCCATGGCATGGACAACTTACACGTCTGTGATGGCACCATCAATGCTGAAAGGTACAGTAGTGTTAAGAATAATAGCGGTGCTATGTGACTAAAAAGATTAATCCAGGTTTTGAGTATATTTCTTATTGTTACATGGGAAACAACGTACCAGTAGATTCAGTAGATTCTCACATATCCAACAAGACCAAGCATTCATGATATGCACACTCTTAAGACTATGAAATTGGGCTATTAGTAAAAAAAAAGTAGAAAAGGGGTTGTTCACAATAATAGTAGCATCTGCTGTTGATGCTACAAACTCAAAACTATTATGTTCAAACTGATTTTTTTTTTTTTAGCAATCCTGTGAATCACTAAACTAGTATTTAGTTGTATAACCGCAGTTTTTCATCATTTCTTCACATCTGCGAGGCATTAATTTTCTTGGTTTGGAACCAAGATTTTGCTGGTTTACTAGTGTGCTTGGGGTCATTGTCTTGTTGAAACACCTATTTCAAGGGCATGTCTTCTTCAGCATAAGGCAACATGACCTCTTCAAGTATTTTGTCATATCAAACTGATCCATGATACCTGGTATGCGATATATAGGCCCAACACCATAGTAGGAGAAACATGCCCATATCATGATGCTTGCACCACCATGCTTTACTGTCTTCACTGTGAACTGTGGCTTGAATTCAGAGTTTGGGGGTCGTCTCACAAACTGTCTGCGGCCCTTGGACCCAAAAAGAACAATTTTATTCTCATCAGTCCACAAAATATTCCTCCATTTCTCTTTAGGCCAGTTGATGTGTTCTTTGGCAAATTGTAACCTCTTCTGCACATGTCTTTTATTTAACAGAGGGACTTTGCGGGGGATTCTTCCAAATAAATGAGCTTCACACAGGCGTCTTCTAACTGTCACAGCACTTACAGGTAACTCCAGACTGTCTTTGATCATCCTGGAGCTGATCAATGGGTGAGCCTTTGCCATTCTGGTTATTCTTCTATCCAATTTGATGGTTGTTTTCCGTTTTTTTCCACGTGTCTCTGTTTTTTTTTTGTTTTTGTTTTTTTTTTTGTCCATTTTAAAGCATTGGAGATCACTGTAGATAATTTCATAGCCTTAAGAGTGTGCATATCATGAATGCTTGGTCTTGTTGGATTTGTGAGAATCTACTGAATCTACTGGTACCTTGTTTCCCATGTAACAATAAGAAATATACTGAAAACCTGGATTAATCTTTTTAGTCACATAGCACTACTATTATTCTGAAGACTACTGTACATCCAGGTTTTGGAGCAACACATGCTGCCATCCAAGCAACGTCTTTTTCAGGGACATCCCTGCTTATTTCAGCAAGACAATGCCAAGCCACATTCTGCACGTGTTACAACAGCGTGGCTTTGTAGTAAAAGAGTGCGGGTACTAGACTGGCCTGCCTGCAGTCCAGACCTGTTGCCCACTGAAAATGTGTGGCGCATTATGAAGCGCAAAATACGACAATGGAGACCCCGGACTGTTGAACAACTGAAGTTGGCAAAATTGAGGCAAAAATAAAAGCACAATGTGTCATTTGAACGTAAGGCGTAGCAGCTTACAGTTCATCACCATAGTCCAGTACAAGCATGAAAGAAGCATTTATCAAATGCTTCCAGGCTTTGAGGGAGAAATCAGGCTTGTTTCTATAGAAGAACCCAAGCTTCACCCTCAGTTTAGAAATCAGTTGTCTAATATGAGATTTAAAGGAAAGCTCCACATCCACAATTAAACTCAGCTACTTATAATTAGTGACCAGCTCAAGAGCTTGCTTGACCTTGGACATTTTTAATAACTAGTATGCTCTCTGATGAAACCGATGTATTTGAAAAAGCATTATTTTAGATTTCTCAACATTTAAGACCAATTTCAGTTTCCACAGGCAAGACAGGAAGACATCGAAGGCTAACTGCAAAAATTCGAATGCCTGAGGTATTGAGTTAAAACAAGAATAAATGATTGTTCCGTCAGCATAAAGATGGGAAAAAGCATTTAATAAATTTACACACAAGTCATGTATGTAAACTGTGAACAGAACTGGTCCTAAACCTGAACTTTGAGGTACACCTTTTGTGACCTCTAGGAAGTAACAGAACTGGTCCTAAACCTGAACCTTGAGGTACACCTTTTGTGACCTCTAGGAAGGAGGAACTAACACCAGCCATCTGAACACATTGCAACCTACCCATCAAATAATCTGCAAACCAAGCAACAGCTTGATTAGATATACTTTTCATCAAAACAATTTCTAGCAAGAGACTGTGACCCACAGTGTCAAAAGCCTTTGACAGATCAAGAAACAAGGCAACACAAAACGTCCTCGAGTGTAATGCTTTGACCACGTCATTTAAAACCTTATAGGGCTGCAGTAGCAGTGCTGTGATGCTTCCTGAAGCCCGACTGAAGAGGACTTAGAATGTTGTTCAATTCCAAATA
Source organism: Thalassophryne amazonica (assembly GCF_902500255.1). Classification (NCBI taxonomy): domain Eukaryota; kingdom Metazoa; phylum Chordata; class Actinopteri; order Batrachoidiformes; family Batrachoididae; genus Thalassophryne; species Thalassophryne amazonica. The sequence goes on along the minus strand of NW_022986247.1, from coordinate 575,338 downwards.
TTCCTCCAATTGATCACAAACAAGCTTCTCAAACACTTTCTCCAAAATACATAATTTTGAGATAGTTGTTCATAATTGAAGGTTCATCAAGTTTTAATTGAGGGAGAACAAATGCAGATTTCCAAATTTTGGGAAATGTGTTTGTACTTTGACTCAAATTAAAAATGCAAGTTAAAGGCTCAGCAGTAAAATCAGCTGCCAGTTTAGTAAGTAAGTAATATTTATTTCTATAGCACCTTTCACAGACAAGGGAAGTCACAAGGTGTTTCACAAAAGGCACACACAGCTAAAAATTCTGAGAAAAATACAATGTACATCACAATAAAATATCACTAAGATACACACAGTGGTCATAAAACAGCCCTCTCACTGTCTGACTGCCTGGAGAAACAGATGGGTTTCAAGTTTGTTCTTAAAAACATCGACAGAGACGAGCAAACGAAGAGACAAAGGGAGATCATTCCAGAGGGTACGACGGACCCTCAGGAGGTTCTGATCCACTGACCTCAGGCTCCGAGCGGGAGTGTAGGGACATAACAGGTCTCTAATGTAGGAGGGAGCCTGGCCATGCAAAGCTCTAAAAGTCAACACCAGGATTTTAAAATGGAAACAAAACGACACTGGGAGCCAATGAAGGGACTTTAAAATAGGAGAAACATGAGAACTTCTGTTTGAGTGGGACAGCAGCCTTGCTGCAGAACTTTGGACCTGCTGCAGACGGGACAGCTCCTTTTTGTTTAGACAGGAAAAACAAACTGTTGCAGTCGTCCAAACGAGAAGATACAAAGGCATGAATAATCAACTCAAGATCATCTTTTGAAACAACTGATCTGAGTTTGGAAATCTTCCTCAGCTGGTAGAAACAGTTTTTGGTGAGCTGCTTGGAATGATGCTCAAATGACATTTCTTTACCAAAGATAACACCAAGGTTTATCAGGCTAGATTTTGCAGATGAACTCAAAAGACCTAAATACCGTTTAATCCCCGGAATGACGTCGTCGGGGGGAACCACCACCACATCGGGTTTATCCGAATTTAACTTCAGGGAATAAAAGAAAAAAATGGAACCAAACGAGGGCGGCACGGTGGATTAGTGGTTAGCAGTGTTGCCCCACAGTGAGAAGGTCGTGGGTTCAATTCCCGGGGCCTTTCTGTGTGGAGTTTGCATGTTCTCCCCATGTTTGCGTGGGTTTCCTCCAGGTGCTCCGGTTTCCTCCCACATCCAAAGGCATGCGGGTTAGGTGGATTGGAATCTTTAAATTGTCTTTAGGTGTGTGTGGGTGTGTCTTTGTTTGTCTTTCTGTGGCCCTGTGACAGACTGGCGTCCTGACCTGGGTGTACCCCGCCTCACGCCCTATGACTGCTGGGATAGGCTCCAGCCCCCCGCGACCCTTAACTGGACTAAGTGGTAGAAGATGGATGGATGGATGGAACCAAAGAATCAGGACCAGCTGATTTTTTAGAATCCAACTTCCTTAACACACGGTGAACTTCAGAATCAAACAAGTGCCCTGCTGAAATAAAATGGTGATTAAAATAATTTACCATGGCACCCTTATGTGACAGGGTTATAGAGTTTTTGATCAAGAAACTCAAACGCAAATTACTGAAGACAGCAGCAGTCGCAGATCCAACAACATAACAAAACTTCTTAGGATCATTTAAGCTTTTGGCAGTTTCAGACTAAAAAAAAAACAAACAAACAAAAAAAAAACCTCATATTTTTGCCTTTTTTTTTTTTTTATCAACAACGTACATTTATTACACAATTGCCAAAAAATAATCCTGTCCACATCAGATTTAGTTTTTTGCTCCGTGGCCCAGGCCTGATCTCCTTCTTTAAGAAGGCTTGCAAACTCTGTGGAAAACCAGGGATTATTCTGCCCCTTTACTCTAAACTTACATAATGGCCATGTTTATTTATTATCTTCAAGAATTCCTCATGAAATAAGTTCCAAACCAACTCAACCTAGAATGGAGATTTGCTTCCACTCAACGCTCAGCAGATACTGCAAAAAAGCCTGCTCCTGAAAATGTTTAAAATCTCTCTTAAGGAAAATTCGTGGTTTGGCTTTAGAAAATTTGGCATTTCTGACCACTGCACCTGTACAGCGGTCACTCAGATCGTTCCCAAAAACACAGACACCATTATATATATATATGTGTGTGTGTGTGTGAGGACCATTTGTTAATATTAAATCAAGCAGTGATGATCGAGAAGGATCTTTAATATTGGGCCAGGTTGGACTATCTATTAATTGTCTTAAATTGAATAAGTCACAGATAAACTTTAACTCATCAGAAGCTGATGACAATCAATCAAATTTTAAGTCCTCCACCAGCACAAACTCACCTGATCCTAACCCTGAGATTCAATCATTTAAGGAACTCAGGGTGTCACGACAGACTGAGGGGGGGCCTGTAGCAGCCCAGACAGCGAGGGACTGTCTCTGCTGAAACTCGACTTTCAAACCAAAAATTCAAACTGTTTACTGATCGATACAGTGGAGGGTCACATAAAACGTATTTCTTGTGCAAATAGCTACAGCTCCTCCTTTCCTTGAACGATCGCAACAGAAAACATTAGAACCATTAATGGCAACATCATGATCTGAGACTGACTTACTCAAACAAGTCTCAGATAACACAAGAATATCAGGTCCCGTTTGCTGTACCCAGATTTTCACTAAGTCAACTTTAGAGAGTCGGCTCTGGACATTTAAATGCAAAATACCAAGGCCTGATCTCACTCTAAAATGATCAGGATTATCAATATTCCTCAAGCAGGGGCCAGAGTTCGGCTGAATATTTCCAGATAATAAAAGCAAAAGAAGAATAAAGCATTTCCGTTTTACATTAAAACTGACTTCTTGTGAACAAAATTAGAAATTTCCAGGTCTACAGGTGAGGTTTCGGTGGGCACAAAATTGTCCTGCAGAACAGATATGCACATCATAGAGAGAAGCATCTCAAGAATTGAACCTGGGAACCAGCAAGACAGCAGTGGACATAGAGACAGTTTATCAGCTGCCAATGACCAGGTACTGGTCCCTGACCTGGAAGGACCCCAAGGTGGACAGGGGACGTGTCCATGCACCCCGTCACCACAGCTCAACTGATCCAACCCAGATAGAACAAATGAGAACACAAGAAACGGTACCAAAACAAACTTCATTGTTACCATCTATAAATATGTTCACAAGAGAGAGAAAAAAAATCAAAACAATGAGGAGACAAACTGGGCACAGGTACGACTTTGCTTCAGCCCACCCACCGCAACCAGCGGCTGACAATGTCCCGCTGAGGGTGACAAGTGGGCTCCGGCAGCTGGTAAACGGAAGGGCTCCCACAGTTAGAGATAAGGTCTCCAGGAGACTGAGCTGCCAAGCTCAGCCGTTTGAACTCCAACAGTTAGAACTAGCGGGCTCCCAGTGGCTCACAGGTTCAAGCAGCCAGCAGGCTCCACCGGCGATCTGGCTAACAACAGCTCACACATTGTTACACTTTGGAAAAACATTGCAACTGTTAGAATGGCCCAAGCAGAGGGTCACCCCTTTGAGTTTGGTCTGCTTGAGGTTTCTTCCTCCGTCTTTCAGCGTCTGGTGCGTGCAAATAGTTGTAGCAACAGGTGTACGATGCGCTGGAGGCAGCTCCGACTTTACAAGTATTGGATACGATTCCTGCTTCATGTGCAATTCATGCACAATTTGACCACATTCATACTATGTGTGAAGGGGCCCTTAACAAAAACTCTGTCACACCTTTGGTGAGAAGAAGCAACAAATTTCTGATGTTTGTGACACAGACGACTGAAGACACATCATCTGATATTAAAAAGACAACTGGGGGGAGGAGGTGAATTTAAAGACCAGATTCTTCTGACACAGAGTTTTTTGAGGCTCTGACGATGACGTATATAAATAAATGAGATTTATAGAAATCCATACAAAAAAAACATGTACTGTCTGACAAGGTTTGCCTAGAATACCTAAATAACTTTCAAAGATGTTATGTTTTAGTACCAGCAGGTAAAGCCAGCAACAATATCCTAATAGTTTGCAAATAAATTACTTAGATGTAGTTTTAAAGGAACTTAGCACTAGTGATGGGACTAGCCCACAAACATATATGTCTTAGACACATAGAAGATACTGTAACAAAACACTAAGAATTTGTGGCTAAACATTAAAATTATTACCGATATGAAACAATTACCATCCTTCTACTGGCTTCCAAAAATGCATAAAAATCCAATAGGTAGTAGATTTATAGCAGCCTCTAGTGCATGTACTACTAAACCAATATCCCAACTGCTAACCTCTAGCCTTAAATTAGTTACAAACATTTCAAACAATACTGCGAAGGTATAGCTCGGTACACTGGAGTTAACTGTTTTTGGATTATCGATAATGCCACAGAGGTATTAAATAAACTAAAAAAGTTAAACAAAAGTAGCTACACATTTTGATAGTTTTGATTTATCCACCCTGTATGCGAACATCCGACATGACCAACTTATATATAGTATCAGTGAACTAGTCAGGGAAGCTTTTAGGATTACAGGCTCTAAATACATCGTTATTAGAAATGATGGCACTACATACATGACACATTATCATAATGTAACTGAAGAAAATATAATTGAGCATATAGAATTCCTTGTAGACAATATCTATATAGAGGTTGGTAAGAGAATTTTCAAACAAACTATAGGGATACCTATGGGAACAGATTGTGCTCCACTTTTAGCTAACCTTTTCCTTTTTCATTATGAATATAAATTTATGAAAGATAAACTTAAAACAGATGGCTGGTCAAACCTTTAATAATACCTTCCGTTGCATTGATGATGTTGTGTGTTGGGGGATTTGGCTGGACATTGTTTGCTGTTTTTGTGTTTGTTTTCCTTCCCAGGTGGTTTGGGGCTGATCTCTGGGGAGAATGTGCTGCAGAAGAGTCTCTCACCTCTGTCATGGCGATCTGCTGCACCTGTTGTACTCATGTGCGGCTCTCCATCAGGACGATCTACGACACCTGTGGCACTCACGTGCGGACCTAAGGACTCTCAGCTGGTGCCAATGAAGAAATGAAGAACTGCATTTAAGCCAGCAGTGATCAGGGCTGAATTGCCAGAGAATACAACCTTGTGACGACCGTTTGTGGGATGCTGAGGGCCGCTCCAGATTCTGACATCGCGCCTGTGAAGGAGGATGAGGTTGAGAGGCAAACACTGTCAGCACACGTCAGAGGTGATTATTCTTAAGAGATCATCTGTGATTGTAATTTGGCGTTTTTGCGCAGCTATATTCAAATATTGGTGAAAGTTGTCTGGTTTGCTCCTCACGGCTGTGGCGCGCGGATTGATGATCCTCCACTGGCTGTGAGCAGCTGCCCTTTTAAATTAAGTCCGAAGTCAGACCTGAACGTGTTGCTGATAAGTGTGCCTCTAAATAGTATTTCTTGGTAACAGTGTTGAATAACCTCACCTCTGTTCCTCCTTCGCAGAGTACAGTCCTGGGAAAAACCACCTGGGGGGTGTCGGCGGGATTCCTGAGTCCAGAACGTTCGGGCTCCGATCCGTTGTGACGCTGAGAGAGCACGCCGCCTCTTCACCTCACCAGATTTCTTTATTTAGTACTTTGTGTACAGCACAGGGGGAAAGAAAATAAACTTGTTTTTTTTGGAACTGCTTCTGGTTATTTAACGCTGGGTTCAGTCAGACGCTGGATCCGTTCTCACCAGCGTCCAAATCCATAACAGATGACCTACTTACTTTAAATAACCCTAATTTTGAGAATGAAATTAAAAATATTTATCCATCAGAATTTAGAGCTTAAAAGGACTCATACTTAAAAATAAAAAAGTTTCATACTTAGATATAGAGTTGAGCATTATAGATAGACAGTTTAGAATAGCAGTTTTCGACAAACGGGATGATTTTGACTTTCATATTTTAAAATTTCCTTATATGAGTAGTAACATACCGAGTAAACCTACATACGGTGTTTACACATCCCAACTAATCAGAATTGGTCGAATCTGTGATAATTACCAAAGTTTTTCCACTAGACACCATAAACTTACTAATACATTAGTTAAACAAGGGTTTCTGTATAATAAATTGGTTATTCAGTTTAAAAGATTATTTAATAGATATCAAGAGATAATATCTCAATTTGGGGTTTCCATGAGAATGTAGAAGATGGAATTTGTCTGCCTATAGTAGCTATACATAACATAACCATAGGATAAACTTTAGATAGAAACCTAAAACGTATTATAGCTTAGCTTCTGTTTATATCGTAACATAGCTACAATTGCATTTTAACCTACTAGCTATTGATTATCTAATGGCCTGCCTAGGCCTCAATTGCCTTGTATATATTCCAGTTAAACATCGTTCAGATCAGCCTTCATTTTTAGGGTTTTGTTTCCTTTTATTTTCTTACGATGAGATTGCTACCTAAATGGTAACTAGACCTGTCAACATTAATTTCCCTGGAATCTATCCCTCTCCGTCGAGCTAGTTAAGGGCTAACCTGGCCTACATGTTGCTGCAGCCATGAGCCCCGAGCTCTCCTTAGCCGGGAGCGGCTCCACCTCAGTATCCTTTCACTAAGGTACTTACATCTTGTCTCCATATACATTTCAGCATGCTTAATGGTTGTGAATATATACAAATGTCCTTTTTCTTGTTCTCTTTTTTAATATTATTATATTAGTGATAAAAATGTAGGAGTGGGGTACACTTAGTTAAACCTAACAGCTAATGTTAGTTTATCAAGCCGGCTGCAGCACCGTTTATCATAGCTAACAATATAGTCAGTTCTGTTCTGTTTGGAAAGCTAACGTTAATACACACTTTTGTTTACACTTGTTATATGTATTTGTTAAAACCATTATTGTAGGGTGAAGCGACGCTATTGTACTCTATACACCAGTTACTGTTTTTGTTTAGCTTTGTTGGCTAGCAAGGTACGGTTGGCTTATTAATGGCTAAATTAACGGTAGCTCATCTAGCTATAGTTAGCTTACTTTTGTGATTTACACGGTGTAGATTTTTAATGGTTCCTCAGTTTATGGGCTCTTCAATAGATAACATATAGTATCTAAGTTTGGGGTTTCCATAAGAAAGCATGTAGAGTATGTATTTTGTCTTCCTATAGTAAGCTAGCAGGGTGAACTTTAGATACCTAAATAACATATTACATCATAGCTTCTGTTTCTATAATAATATAACCATATTTATAGCTTATTGTGTAAATATCACTTATATACATGATGTCCATATTCTTGAGCTGCTTAGGTGGGTAGGGAGAGTTCCCATGGGATTAAGAAGCTTTTCAAAACTACCATCCCTGGTTCTCAAGACCAGGCACCTAAGTGACTCTACTCTTCTTTTTTTTAGATATACTTTAGTAAACACTAGTAGAGTTCTACCTTAGAAATGGTATGTATAACAGAAGATATACCTTACTGAATTTTCATGTACATAGCAGAAGAGCTGCTTTACATCAAAAGCCTTTAAGGCCAAACAAGAGGAACAAATTAACAGATAAAGAAAATGCTGAAGTGTTTTTAGATCCAGATATTTGTGTGAGCAGACATTTTCAGTTACGAACATCAGCAAGAACCAACTTTAGTTTGAGTGACTTGAGTTACAGGCTAGGGATGGGTATTGATAAGATTTTATCGATATCAATGCCATTATCGATTCCACTTATCGATACCTCTTGTGAATTTTGTGTGTACTAAAAGTAGGCTTTACAGGTTTTCTATGTCAACAACATTTTCTAGAGTCTTAAATTAAATAAATATGAAGTTAGTCACTGGCTCCTTGATCTCTGAACATAAATAAAAATAAAGCGTGTTTGGAGCTGTGTGAACAGAACAGAGGATGATTCTCGTTTCTTGCAACAAGACAGGAGTCCCAGTTAGTGACTTTAATCTGCACAAAAGTGACTCACGATTAGGGATGGGTATTGATACAATTTTACTTATATCAATGCCATGACAATTCCGCTTATCGATCCAATTCCTTATTGATTCCCTTATCGTTACCTCTTGTGAATTTTCTGCGTACTAAAAGTAGGATTTACAGGTTTTCTATGTCAACAACATTTTAAATTGGTCACTGGATCCTTGATCTCTGGACATAAATAAAAATAAATCAAATCTGTAGTTTTTGTCAAAAGCATTTCCTTTCAGACATTTTGGCATGAATGTCTCTCCGTACCTCTGAGCTGAGCTCAGCCAGCTGTTGCACGTCAGCGCAGGACGTCTCATTTTGAGAGGAAAAAATATTTTGATCAATTGCAGTTTGTTTGTATTACAACATTTGGAAAGAGGTGTCATTTGATTTAAACGGTGTTTCTCTTTGAAGTTATTAATTCCGACTGGATTCTGTCGTTCTAACTTGACTCGTCAGAGAGCCGCGCAGCGTTTGGAGCTGTGTGAACAGAACGGAGGACGATTCTTGTTTCTTTCTTGCAACAAGACAGAAGTCCCAGTTAGTGACTTTAATCCGCACAAAAGTGACTCACGATTGACATATTCAGGGATGAAAGTGGTGAAAAACAAAAAAAGCTGAAACCCAAAATTACCCCCCAACACCACCCACACGGAAATGTTTGAATTCTAGAAGCTCTGAAATGCAATCTGGGACTATTCCAGACAATAAACTGCAGTGAGTGCAGCATCCATTTAGTGAGAAACAAACCCAACTTTCATTATTCAAATTCATTCCAGTAGTATTCTGCTCTTACTAGGATGCAGCAGTTTTCTAGTTTGGCAGATAGTTCTGGAGGAAATCGCTGACTAAATTAACACATTGAAAATATGGTTTGACCAAAACAAATTGTCATTAAACTTAAATAAAACAGGGATGAAGTGGAGGTGTAAGAGTCACTAGGTGTTCACAGGAAACACCTGGGTGAAGACGACAAAGAAGAGGAGGAGAACATTTCCACAAACAGCGGGAGAAGAACAAAACTAGAAGGGTGGAAATGAGAGTAGGGACTTTGAATGTTGGTAGTATGACTGGTAAAGGGAGAGAGCTGGCTGATATGATGGAGAGGAGAAAGGTAGACATATTGTGTGTGCAAGAGACCAAGTGGAAGGGAAGTAAGAGCAGGAGCATTGGCGGTGGGTACAAGTTGTTGTACCATGGTGAGGACAGGAAGAGAAATGGTGTTGAGGTCATTTTAAAGGAAGAGTATGTTAAAAGTGTGTTGGAGGTTAAATGAGTATCTGACAGGGTGATGAGTGTGAAGTTGGAAATTGAAGGTGTGATGGTGAATATCATCAGTGCATATGCCCCACAGGTAGGTTGTGAGATGAAGGAGAAAGAAGATTTCTGGAGTATGTTAGATGAGGTGGTGGAGAGTGTACCCAAGCATGAAAGAGTGGTGATAGGAGCAGACTTCAATGGCCATGTTTGTGAAGGGAACAGAGATGATGAGGAAGTAATGGGTAGATATGGTATCAAGGATAGGAATGGGGAAGGACAGATGGTAGTTGATTTTGCAAAAAGGATGGAAATGGCTGTGATGAATACCTACTTTAAGAAAAGGGAGGAGCACAGTGTAACATATAAGAGTGGAGGAAGGTGCACACAGGTGGACTACATTCTTTATAGGAGATGCAAGCTAAATGAAATCACAGACTGTAAGGTGGTGGCAGGAGAGAGTGTCACTAGACAGCATAGGATGGTTGTTTGTAGGATGACTTTAGAGGTAAAGAAGAAGAAGAGAGTGAGAGCTCAAGAAAGGATCAGATGGTGGAAGCTGAAGGAGGAAGACGTGTGAAATTTAGCGAGCAGGTGAGAGAAGCACTGGTTGGAGGGGAAGCAATTTTGGACAACTGGAAAAGTACTGCAGATGTGGTGAGGGAGACAGCTAGGACAGTACTGGGTATGACATCTGGACAGTGGAAGGAAGACAAGGAGACTTGGTGGTGGAATTAAGAGGTCCAGGAAAGCATAAGGAGAAAGAGGTTGGCGAAAAAGTTTTGGGATAGTCGGAGAGATGAAGAAAGTAGACAGGAGTACAAGGAGATGCGGCGTAAGGCGAAAAGAGAAGTGGCAAAAGCAAAGGAAAAGGCATATTGCGAGCCGTACAAGAAGTTGAATAGTAAGGAAGGAGAAAAGGACTTGTACCAATTGGCCAGACAAAGGCACAGAGCTGGAAAGGATGTGCAGCAGGTTAGGGTGGTAAAAGATGCACATGGTAATGTGCTGACACGTGAGGAGTGTGTGCTGAGAAGGTGGAGGGAATATTTTGAAGAGCTGATGAATAAAGAAAATGAGCGAGAGAAAAGGCTGGATGATGTGGTGAGAGTAAATCAGGAAGTACAAGAGATTAGTAAGGAAGAAGTGAGGGCTGCTATGAAGAGGATGAAGAGTGGAAAGGCAGTTGGTCCAGATGACATTCCAATGGAGGCATGGAAATGTCTAGGAGAGATGGCAGTAGAGTTTCTAACCAGATTGTTCAATAAAATCTTGGAAAGTGAGAGGATGCCTGAGGAGTGGAGACGAAGTGTGCTGGTTCCTATTTTCAAGAACAAGGGTGATGTGCAGAGCTGCAGTAACTACAGAGGCATTAAGCTGATCAGCCACAGCATGAAGTTATGGGAAAGAGTAGTAGAAGCTAGGCTTAGAAAACAGGTGAAGATCTGTGAGCAGCAATATGGTTTCATGCCGAGAAAGAGCACTACAGATACAATGTTTGCTCTGAGAATACTGTTGGAAAAGTACAGAGAAGGACAGAAAGAGTTACATTGTGTGTTTGTGGACTTAGAAAAAGCTTATGATAGGGTGCCAAGAGAAGAGTTGTGGTATTGTATGAGGAAGTCTGGAGTGGCAGAGAAGTATGTTAGGGTAGTGCAGGACATGTATAAGAATAGTGTGACAGCGGTGAGATACGCAGTCGGAATGACAGACTCATTCAAGGTGGAGGTGGGATTACACCAAGGATCAGCTCTGAGTCCTTTCTTGTTTGCAGTGGTGATGGACAGGTTGACAGATGAGATCAGACAGGAGTCCCCATGGACTATGATGTTTGCACATGACATTGTGATCTGTAGTGATAGTAGAGAGCAAGTTGAGTCTAGTCTGGAGAAGTGGAGATATGCTTTGGAGAGAAGGGGAATGAAAGTCAGTAGAAGCAAGACTGAGTCCATGTGTGTGAATGAGAGGGAGCCCAGTGGAATAGTGCAGTTACAAGGAGTAGAAGTGGTGAAAGTAGATGAGTTTAAATATTTGGGGTCAACTGTTCAAAGTAATGGAGAGTGTGGTAGAGAGGTGAAGACGAGAGTGCAAGCAGGGTGGAGTGGATGGAGAAAGGTGGCAGGAGTGATTTGTGACCGAAGAATATCAGCAAGAGTGAAGGGGAAAGTTTACAAGACAGTAGTGAGACCAGCTATGTTGTATGGTTTAGAGACAGTGGCACTAACAAAAAGACAGGAGGCAGAGCTGGAGATGGCAGAGCTGAAGATGTTGAGATTCTCTTTGGGAGTGACAAGAATGGACAAGATTAGGAATGAACATATCAGAGGGACAGCTCAGGTGGGACGGTTTGGAGACAAAGTCAGAGAGGCGAGATTGAGATGGTTTGGACATGTGCAGAGGAGGGACCCAGGGTATATAGGGAGAAGGATGCTGAGGATGGATCCACCAGGCAGGAGGAGAAGAGGGAGACCAAAGAGGAGGTTCATGGATGTGCTGAGAGAGGACATGCAGGTGGTTAGTGTGACAGAGGAAGCTACAGAGGACATGGTGAGATGGAAACGATTGATCTGCTGTGGGGACCCCTAACGGGAACAGCCAAAGGACAAAGAAGATATTGTTAAGGCTTGATAAAACAGTTGTGTGTTTTTTCCTTCTTGTCTGCAGCTGTTACGGTATTTATTCCTGTGTTTATAACAGATTTAATGTCTTGTTATAATCGTTCAGACAAGCTGCGCTCTGGTGCGATCTGCTGATGTCACCACTCACTCTGTTCACTGCTTGTTTACTCCAATCAACCTGTCCAAGTCCAGCAGTTGCTCCAGAGGCTGTATTGTTGGTGTGAATAGTGATGTCGACGGCCCGAGTGCGCTTCTTTTATGACCGCAATGCAGATGCCGTGCACGCGCAACACGTGCGCGATGCATCATAATACACCCGTAATACTGCCGTGATAATTGCAAAGCGTCTGATCCGTTTCCTCACTACATGCGTTATACAACCATGGTTGTTCATCATATATTCACTATATATTATTAATATATCCGTAATTCATACTGGGACATTTGTCATTTTTGGCCATTTTTGTTGTGGATGACAACGAATGCCCGTAATTTGTGTACTCAATTCATGCGCAATTAATCCTCTCCCCAGTGGGACAGGGCCCTTAGGTATTCTTGTGTTGTCTCATTTTCTCGATTGTAGTATTTTGTTCAATTCCCAAGTATTTGTATGTGGAGTCTACAGCCAGATCTTCAATGTAGTTCCCTTCATCCAACTGTCTGTTTTCTGTTTTTTCTTTTACCTTTTGTGATTGTGCATTTTGAGCATTTATCCAGTTCCAATTCCACACCAGTGTCTTTGGAGAACTTATGGACAGTTTCCATGAGCTGACTGAGTCCCTTTTTGTGTTGACACAGATTTTCAAATCATCCATGAACAGCAGATGGTTCACAAGTTTTTGATGTTTCTTTCCTCTGTCTCTACTTAAGTCATATCCGATGTCATGCTCCTTCAGGATCTTGCTGAGTGAGTCTATGATTAAACAGAATAAAAGTGGTGAGAGTCTGTCTCCCTGGAATATCCCTCTCTGAACTCGTATGTCTGGGATTGTTATTTGTCCCTCTGTGTAGTTTAGGGTGATGGTGGTGTTCTACTTGTTCATTTGTGCTCTCAGGAAAGATCTTATTTACTCATTGATGATGTAGAGTTCTAAGCACCTCATGATCCAGGAGTGTGGTCAAATACCTTTTTGTAGTCAATCCAAGCCATGCTGAGGTTCCTCCTCCTTTTTTTGCAGTCCTCCAGGATAGATTTGTCTATCAGTAACTGGTCTTTAGCTCCTAATCTTCTTCTGGAACAACCTTTCTGTTCATTTTCCAGGTAGCCACCAGTGTCCACATGTTCATAAATGGCATCAGCTATGATTCCTGTCAGTTATTTGTACGTTGTTGTTAGGCAGCAGATGGGTCTGTACTTGTTGGGAAGCTGTGTTTCTTTGGTCTTTGGTAGTAGGCTTGTGTTCCCAGTCGTTATCCAGTCTGGTGTGTCCTCTTCTCCGTTCAGTATTTTTTGTCAAAGCCACAGCGTAATGTTGGTGTAATGCTGTCAGTCTTTTCCGCCCAAAATTTGAGGTTTTGTCGATGCCAGGTGCCTTGAAGTTCCTGTATTCACTCATTTTTGAGCTGACGGGCCACGAAGGCGGGCTGAACCCCCCGCGGCCAGTCGGTGTAGTTACTGCCCATAAGGTACAACCTTTTTTTCCTAACTGTACAAAATGCCAAAAAAAAGCCTTAAGTAGTGAAGATGTGGATGAGATCAAACTCTCCCTGAATTTCATGTCAGATGAACTCAGTGGAGTGGTTAAAAAGCAAACCGAACTGCTTGGTTTATTGAAGGAGGTTCGTGATCTCAAAAAAATCTTACAAGAGAAAGACAATAAAATCAGATCATTGGAAAATTGTGTCGATGACCTTGAGCAACAAATGAGGATGGAGGAAGTAATTGTTTCAGGACTGAACATTAAGCATTGGACATACGCTCGGGCCACAGCTGTGGGAAGCGGTGCCGATGAAGCCGATGACACGCGAGAAGAAACTCAATCCCTGGAGCAACAAGTTGTTCGTTTTTTTCCTTCCAACGATATCCACATTAATAGTACTGATATGGCTGATTGTCATTCAGTTGCAAGAAGAGACAAAAAGGCGAAACTGGTGATCATCATCCGGTTTGTAAATAGAAAGTTTAAGAATGAATTGTTAAGGCAAACAAAAAAGTTGAAAGGAACCGAGGTGTATGTGAACGAACATTTGACAAAGAAAATTGCGGAGATTGCAAGACAAGCCAGAGTCCTTCGCAAGCAGAAAAAAATTCAAGTAACATGGACCAGGAACTGTAAAGTGTGGATCAAACTAAATGGAACTCCGGAGGGAGCGAAGGCCATAATGATAAGAGAGCTTGTGGATTTGGATAAATTTAAATGATTGCTCCTTTTGGATGAACATGTTCCTTATGTTGTGTGGGCCGCCAGAAGAGGAAGTACTGTTGGCCCACCACCAGAGGGCGCCCTGCCTGAAGTGCGGGCTTCAGGCACGAGAGGGCGCTGCCGCCACGGACACAACCGGGGGTGACAGCTTTCACTCATTATCTCTTGACAGCTGTCACCCATCTACACTACATCATCTCACTTCATAAAGACCGGACGTCATCTCCACCTCATTGCCGAGATATCATCTACCTGTGAAGGTAATTCTCTGCTGTATCTAAAACTGTGTCATAGTCTGAACTCTTTTGCAGCCGTTTTCCTGTGGTGTGCCTTATCTGCTGGATTGGCGTTTGGTGTGAACAGTGACGGCTTCGCTTCACACCCAAACCAGATAAGTGGTTTAACAGGAGCTGCACGAGTGTGTGATTAGAGGTGGAGGTGACTTTCCACCTTCTGACTGTTTTTGTTACTGGGTGTGCACACACCCACATCTCATCTATTGACCGTTCATTTGCGCCCCCTGTTGTGGGTCCGTGTCACTACAGTTTCCCCAACAGGATGTCTCGGCCAGCATCATGGATCCCGAGGGGCGTCAACCATCTGTTGGACAGCCAATGGAAGAGCAGGGTGCACAGGCGTCGGCTGGAGGCGTGATTGGTGAGTTGCAGCACATCCTCACCGCCTTTACCGCTCGGATGGACCTGATGACCGAGCAAAACATCATCCTTAATCGCAGGATGGAGGCTCTCACCGCGCAGGTGGAAGCACGCGCTCAGGGCGCTGCTGCAGCTCCTCCTCCTGCCAACCCGGTGCCGAATACAGACATTCCACTGGTCATTCAACGACCCCGCCCACCATACCCTGAAGCATACATAAGCCCCCCAGAGCCGTATGGAGGTTGTGTGGAGACGTGCGCGGACTTTCTTATGCAGTGTTCGCTCGTCTTTGCACAGCGTCCCGTGATGTACGCGTCTGATGCCAGCAAGGTGGCTTATGTGATTAATTTGCTTCGAAGTGAGGCACGCGCTTGGGCTACAGCGCTTTGGGAACAAGGTTCACGGCTCCTTGCCTCTTATACTGGGTTTGTGAGGGAGCTCAGAACTGTTTTTTGATCACCCTAACAGAGGCGAAACCGCGTCAACCGCTGCTGTCAATGAGACAGGGGCGCCGGAGCGCAGCCGAATATGCAGTCGACTTCTGCATCACGGCTGCGAGATCCGGCTGGAATATGACTGCGCTCTGCGCCGCCTTCATAAACGGACTGTCGTCGGCCCTGAAGGAGCACCTGGTGGCTAAGGAGGAACCGCGGGATTTGGCTGAGCTTATCGATTTGGTTATACGATTGGACAATCGGTTAGAAGAACGCCGACGGGAGCGAGGCGAAGGGCGTGGTCAGGCACAAGCCGTCCCTCTTCCTCCCGGGTCCGAAAGGGAGCCGTCTTCCCCACGCTCCACAGCCACAGCACTCCGTGTGGCTACAGCTCCCCTGCTGACGATGCTAGGGACACGAGCAGGGCCACATTCAGACAGAGGAGGCGCAAGCTCCGTAACACGTGCGTCTGTTTGTTCAAGTCGATTTGCGAGATGCTGTAATTGCTCCCATATTTTCTCCAAGTGTTCTTGCACCTTTTCGGCAAAAGGAACCGCCTCTGCCGCTGGGTCCATTATGGAATGGCCGGGAACTACTGTTATGTGTCGACGCGGGTTGAGGAGCGGACCTGCGTCTGACAGAACCCAGCGGTAAAGATAACCAGAAGGCGGTTCCCAACAGAAACAATTTATTTTTCACCTGTGCTTACAAATGTAAAACATAAAAAGCGTCCCTCTGGTGGAGTGATAAGTGGCACGTTCTCCAGCGCCCGCAAGGATTAAAGCCCGGCGCTCCTGGACTCACTACCACCGCCAAACACCCCCCAGGTGGACACGACGAACCGATTCTCTGTGGAGCAAAGAGAAGGTGAGGTGAGTCAGCAGATACAACTCTATCTTTTGCATAACACACGCTATCAGCAACACACTTAGGTCAATGTTTCTTTTTAACTTTATGCAAATGAGCAGCCTCTCACAACAAGTGGAGGATCACTTATCCTGCACGCCACCGCAGTGAGAAGCAAGCTGCACAATTCTCTTCACAGTCTCAGTTTACTGTGTAACAAAACACCAAGATACTATCAACAATTACTTAATCACTTAATTACCTTTAGCGTGTGCTGACAGCATGTGTCCTCACCCTTCCCTGCTTCACGGGCTCAATATGTCAAACCCAGGCGCGGTCCTCAGCGTCTCACAAACGAACATCACAAGGTCGAGTTCCCGGCAGTTCTGCTCAAATCACACATGACTTATATGCAGAACGCCATCCAATTATCTGCTCCAGCTGCAAGTCTTCAAGGCCGCACGTGAGCCCCTGCCACAGGTGTTCCACATGACGCTAATAAGGGTGAGGACTCTTCAGCCAGCACTTTCTCCACAGACAAATCAGCCCTCATGCCACCTGGAGAGCAAAGAAAAGAAAAGAACACCAACACAGCCAGCCACGCCCCCCCAACACACAACATCCTGGATCAAACACAAATATTTTTGTGGATAAATTGACAGATATGTATAACACCTATAAAAATAATAAGCTTTTGTTTATCTGTGGAGACTTCAATATGGATTTCCTCAATCCTCATTGTCAATCACACATAGATGAATTTATTAATTCCGCATTTAGTATGGGATTGTATCCAGTAATTACTCATCCAACTAGGATAACTAGGAATTCATCAACACTTATTGACAATATATTGACAAACATTACTACGGGAAACATAATGGGTGGACTTCTCATTAGTGATATCAGTGATCATCTGCCTGTTTTTGTTGTTTTCAATTCATTAGTTGATCAAATTGACCATATTAATATTACAAACTTCACAAGGAAAATAACAAAAGAAACAATGGAAAAGCTTAGGGTGGATTTAAGACAGCAAAACTGGAGTGACATTTACTTTGAGCATGTTGATCAATCTTACGAATTATTCATTTTTATTATTTCCAATTTATATGATAGACATTGCCCTTGTGTGTTAAAAAATGGAAAAAAGCTAAGCAAAGATAAACCTTGGATCACTGAGGGACTTCTGAATGCATGTAAAAAGAAAATTTTTTTGTATGAGCAGTTTAGAACAACTGAAGCTGAGATATGATATGTCATATAAAAAACTAACATACATTATGTGATCATGTAAAAGGCAGTATTATAGTGATTTATTGGAAAAATAAAACGAATATAAAGGGTACTTGGAGGTTGTTAAATGAAATCATAAATAAGAAAAAAGATGTCAAAGAATATCCTGCCTATTTTTATACAAATACTGACACAATTGTTAAAGAAAATAAAAGCTATTGCAGATAATTTTAATGGTTATTTTGTTAATGTGGGTAAAAACTTAGCAAATTCAATTGTTCCTTCCAAAACATGCTCCTTGAATTACAGCAAAACAATAGAAACAGTTTGTGATTCAATGTTTATTAGAGGAACGGATGAAAAAGAAATTATTGATATTGTTCACAAACTTAAAGGGAAAAAAATCAACTGATAGTGACTGTTTTGATATGTTTTTGGTTAAAAAAAATATTATTGATTGCATTGTTAAGCCTTTAACATATATCTGTAATTTGTCATTAATGACTGGGAAATTTCCTTTCAAAATGAAAATAGCTAAAGTGATCCCATTGTTCAAATCTGGTGACAAGCATGTCTTTTGCAATTATAGGCCAATCTCCCTCTTACCACAGTTTTCTAAAATTCTGAAAAAAGGTATTTGATATTAGGTTAAATGATTTTTTAACTAAACATCATACCCTTAGCAAGCAGCAATACGGTTTTAGAAAGAATCGCACTACTTCGCTGGCTGTGATAGATTTCGTTGAACAAATTACCAACGCGATTGAAAATAAGCATTACTATACTGTAGGGGTTTTTTTTCTTTTTTTTTTTTTTTTTTTTGATTTACAGAAAGCATTTGATACTATAGATCATACCTTGCTATTGGACAAATTACAGAAGTATGGTATCAGGGGACTGGCACATGACTGGATAGCGAGCTACGTAGACAGTAGGTATCAGTGTGTCCACTTTGGTGGGACAAATTCTGAGTTTTTGAAGATTACTTGTGGGGTGCCCCAGGGTTTAGTCCTTGGGCCACCGTTGTTCCTTTTGTATATTAATGATATATGTTTGGTTTCTAAGTATGTAAGTTGTATTTTATTTGTGGATGATATGACTGTGTTTTGTAGTGGGGATCATTTGGGACAGCTCCTGGACAAGATGGAGAACGAATTACATAAATTTTAAAAATGGTTTGATTTAAATAAATTATCGCTCCATTTTGGTAAAACTAAGTGTATCATATTTGGGAATAAGTCCAGGAATTTAAGCAAAAAACTATTACTACATGATAATGAAATTGTAACAGATACAAAATTTCTTGGTGTTCATACTGATGATAGATTAAGTTGGAAAACAGATATTAACTATGTTAAAACTAAAATGTCAAAAGCCATTGCAATTCTGCACAAAGCCCAGGACTTCCTCACCCAACATGCATTGACCACTTTATATCATGCATTACTTGTTCCATATATAACATATTGTCTGTTATTAGGTTTGGGGAAATACATACAGAACTAATACTAAACCAGTTTTTCTGTTGCAAAAGAAAGCCATAAGAATTATCAGTAATAAACCATATCGAGAGCCAACAAATTCGTTATTTGCTTGTCTGCAAATTTTAAAATTCTGGGACTTGGTTCATTATATTACAATACAGATTATGTATAAAGTTAAAAATAAGCTTTTGCCTCTACATGTCCAGAATCTGTTTAAAATGAGAGACTCCAGTTACAGAAACTGAAGATCCGTATGACTGTTAAAAGTCATTGTGTTTCCATCAGGGGTGTTAATATTTGGAATAATTGTCCTGATAATATTAAAATACTTGGTACACTGGTTGGTTTTAAAAGGCTTTACAAAAAGAATATATTTACCCGTTATAGGTTGAAGGATTAGGTTTACATTTTGTCACTGTTCACTCTTACTTGTTTGGTTGTGTTTTGAAATTTTGTGATTAAGTTAAATTGTTTATGCATGTTTTTTTCTTATCTCTCTTTTCTTGTACAGCTATTATGTAAGTAAGTAAATTTTATTTATATAGCACCTTTCACAGACAAGAGCCACAAGGTGCTTCACAACATAAAAGCAGAGTACACCACACAAAACATCAGACAATGGCCGAGACATAAAAACATAAAACATAACATAGGATCACAGAGCAGCCTAAAAGCTAAGCAAACGCTTGAGTAAAAAAGAAAGTCTTAAGTTGGCTTTTAAAAGTATCGACAGAGTCCAGTGAGCGCAGAGAGAGCGGGAGACCATTCCAACGCCTGGGAGCAACAGCCTGGAAGGATCGCTCTCCTCTGGTTGAAAAACGGGTGCGAGGAACCATCAACAGATTTTGGTCCACAGACCTCAAAGCCCTGGCAGGGGCATAAGGCTGGATGAGGTCACAGATATAGGGAGGCGCCTGGCCATGTAGAGCTCTAAAAGTTAAAACCAAAATTTTAAAATTGATCCTGAAGGACACTGGCAGCCAATGAAGCTCCTTTAAAATTGGGGAAATATGAGTCCTTCTGTTAGCTTGTGTCAGAATTCTTGCTGCAGAGTTCTGTACCAACTGCAGTCGACGCAACTCCTTCTTGTTTAGACATGAAAACAAACTGTTACAATAGTCTAAACGTGTTGACACAAAAGCATGAATAATAAGCTCTAAATCATTTCGAGACACCATTTTCCTGAGCTTAGTGATGTTTCTTAATTGAAAGAAGCAATTCCTCGTCAGCTGTTTACAGTGCTGTACCAACGACATGTCTTTGTCAAAAATGACACCCAGGTTTCGAAGACATGATTTAGCAGACTGGCCCAGGTCTCCCAAGTACTGCTGAATACCTGGAATATGGGCATCAGGGGCAATAACCAATGTCTCTGTTTTGTCTGCGTTAAGCTGAAGAAAGTTATTCGTTATCCATTGTTTAATTTCCGCCAAACAATGGAAGAGGGAATCAAGCCTCTTAATCTCAGATGTCTTAAAGGAGCAGTAAAGCTGGATGTCATCCGCAAATAACTGGTAAGAGACATCAGTAAATCTTTGAATGATCCTACCTAAAGGGATCAAGTACAATAAAAACAAAATGGGGCCCAATACAGAACCCTGAGGGACTCCACATAACAGGTCCGCAGACTCTGACCTTATCTGGTTAGCAAAAACGCTAAAGCTACGCCCGGACAGATATGAGAAAAACCACCGAAGAACTGACCCCGACGGTCCGACATGATCCCTCAGACTATTCAGCAGGACCTGGTGGTCAACAGTATCAAAGGCAGAGGACAAATCCAAAAGAACTAACACGGTGGATTTCCCAGCATCAGCAGACATCATAATGTCGCTGGACACTTTCAAAAGAGCCGTTTCCGTAGAGTGTTGTCTACGAAAACTGGACTGAAACCTGTCATGAATGTTATTCTGATCCAGTAAGAGTGTCAGTTGGTCTGAAACCACCCTCTGGAGGATCTTAGACAGGAATGGGAGCTTAGAAATAGGTCTAAAACTACTTAGCTCCATTTGGTTTAAACCTGGTTTTTTCAGTAGAGGCAACACTATGGTATGCTTAAAAGCACTGGGAAACACACCGGTGGACAAAGAAAGATTTACCATTCTAGTAATACACGGACAAATTACCTCAAATACTTTAATAAAGAGCCTGTAGGGAAGGATGTCCAATGAGCAAGAGGAAGGTTTCATCTTGCTCACCAATGCCGAAATATCAGCAAGTGTCACAGCCCTAAATGAAGACCAACTGCTGGGAACAGGCTCAATAACAGTAGAAGTACCACACAGGGAGGGTGGAATTTTATCCTTAATCAACTTGATTTTGCCAGTGAAAAAAATCAAAAAAGCATTGCTGTCAGCTTCAGAAAACACAGGAGTAACTGAAGCAGCAGGACATACAAGAGAGTTGATTGTATCAAACAACACTCTGGGATTCTTCTTATTCACAGACACCAGCTGACGTATGTAGACAGAACGGGCACTCTCTGCCAGTTTGTTATATGATAGAACCAGCTCCCTGAGATGAAGCCTGTGAACCTCAAGTTTAGAGGATTTCCACAGGCGTTCAGTCCTACGACACAGTCTCTTAAGACTTAAGAGCTCTTCATTAATCCAAGGGCACTCATTTTTCTGTAAAGACACATTGTATTTGACAGGAGCCAACTGATCAAGAATAGTATCACAGTGTTGGTTAAAACACTGGATAAAATTGTCCACATCAAGAAAATCAGTGAACAAACAAGGATTAAACATAGAAAAAAATCTTTCTGCAGTTTCAGCAGTGATGATACGCCTCCGAGACTTAACTTCTAATGGCTTCTGATCAGAGCTGAAATGCAGGTCAAACGAAACGAGACTATGGTCGCTCAAGTGGACATCTTTTATAGACATATTTAAAATGTCTAGGCCAAGTGTAAAAACTAAATCTAAAATGTGACCCTTTTGGTGAGTGGGCTCAGAAACATGTTGCACAAAATTAAAAGCTTCAGTCAACGATCAAAGCTCCATAGGAGAGCAAGATAACTTGTCATCAACATGAAGGTTAAAATCTCCAAGAATTAAAACTGATTCCAACGTTATAACAGAGGATAAAAAGTCACTGAAATCCTTAAGAAAGGCAGTAGCAGGGCCTGGGGGGCGATAAACCAACACACAGAAAAATGGGTTTGAGAAACCCACCTTGACCAACTGTGATTCAAAGGAGGGAAAATCCTGTGACTGTACCCCTTTACACACACAATCCTCTTTATAAACGATGGCAAGGCCCCCACCACGGCGACAGGGGCGGGGCTTCCCAAGGACACAGAACCCAGCAGGGCAGAGCTCATTTAAATGAAGAAATTCCTCTTCTCTCTGCCAAGTCTCCGAAAAGCACATTAAGTCCAACATTTCCGTTGATATAAGATCATTCAGGGAAAATTATTTATTGGCGATTGAACGCGCGTTCAATAAACCAAGGCGCAAGGTGGAAGACGTCATGTAGGCGCTGTCTGAGGCTCGCAATGGGATAGGACGAAGACAGCGGTCACGTGGACTCCAGCTGATCCATGCAGGTGGAGGCGTAAACACGGAAGTGCACAGTAGCGATGGAACTACGCCACCAGGATACCAGCACTGAGAAAAGTCTAGAACACCCGTACCTAACCGAACAGGTGTCGATGCAGATGTGCCATCGCACGCATCAAAGAGAGGAATGTGGTAGAGGAAGCGAGCCCGTCCTCGGCCACCGGCGCTGGCGCCCAAATGCGCTGCTGCACGTCTTCTCTTCACCTGGACACCAGCCCGCGAGCCTCTTCTCCTCTTATCCAAAAAGCCTTTTTTCCTCAGTCTCCTGGGGATCTTACACGGCGCCCTCAACAGCAGCAGATAATCAGGTGAGTCGGAGCCGATAGTTAGGGGCGGAGGAAACGCCTGGTTGAACCTGTCTCGTGTAGCAAATAGGCTCTCCATTGTCTCCTTGATATGAAACAAAGAGTCCCGATCGTAAGTCCGTAAAGCCAAGACACCTCCATCTGCTAGTCGGGCTGCTAAAATAACAAATGTTGTAAAAGTGGCCATTAGTAACCAACAGAACAGGAGCCGAGCGACGGCCACGCCAGTCACAGGCGCCATCGTATATATATATATATATATATATATATATATATATGTATATATATATATATATATATATATATATGTATATGTATATATATATATATATATATATATATATGTATATATATATATATATATATATATATGTATATATATATATATATATATATGTATATATATATATATATATATATGTATATATATATATATATATATATATATATATATATATATATATATATATATATATATATATATACACGAGGTCTGTGATGAAAAAAGCGGTCCTTTTTATTTTTTCCAAAAAATAAATGGATTTGATTCATATGTCTTTACACCAGACAAGCTTGAACCCTCATGCGCATGCGCAAGTTTTTTCACGCGTGTTGGTGACGTCATTTGCCTGTGGGCAGGCCTTGAGTGAGGAGTGCTCCACCCCGCCCGTCGGAATGTCTTTGTCTGAATAGCTGCTGCGGACGGCGCGCGTTGCTTTATCAACATTTTTTCTGGACCTGTGAGGAATATCCGAGTGGACACTATTCGAGAAATTTAGCTGGTTTTTGGTGAAAAGTTTAACGGCTGATGAGAGATTATGAGGTGTTTCTGTCGGTGTAAGGACTTCCCACGGAGCGGGACGTCCTGCAGCGCTTCCAGGCGCTGTCGTCGGCCTGTTTCGAGCTGAAAACATCCTAATTTAAGGCTTAATTCACCCAGGACGTGGTGAGAGAACAGAGAAGATTCAGAAGAGGCCGGCATGAGGACTTTATGTGGACATTCCACTGTTTAAGGACATTTTGTAATGAAAGACGTGCGCGCAAATTCGCCGAGTCGTTTCTGTGACGACTCTGCGAATCTGTGTGCGCCGCGACAGGAAAAACACCTCCGTGTTGAAAACCATTTGTAAAATTCAGGCGGCTTTTGATGGCTTTCAACAAGTGAGTAACTGAGAAATTGTTTAACAGCTTGGGCATGTTCCAACTTGCCCGTTAAGGTTTCCAACGGAGGTGTTTTTCCTGTCGCGACCCCCCGCGGTCGGGTCCGGCCCGACATGCGACTCTGCCCGCACGTTCTTTCATTACAAAATGACCGTTAACAATGGAATGTCCGAATAAACTCCTCATGCCGACTTCTTCTGAAAGTTCTCTGTTCTCTGACGACTTACTGCGTCAACAGAGCCTGAAATGTGGAAGTTTTCAACTTGAAACGGCGAGACGCTGCCGCCTCAAAGCGCAGATCGCCGTCAGGCGCCGTGGGCCGTCCTTACGGTGACACTACCAGACCGAAATCTCTCATCAGCCGTCAAAAGTTTTACCGAAAACCAGCTGAATTTATTGAATGGTGTCCACTCAGTTGTGCCTTACAGTTTTGAAAAAATTTTGATCAAACAAAGCAGCAGTCTTTGAGCCATTCATAAACAATGAAAAAAATCGACGAGCGGGTGGACGACTCCTCACTCAAAGACTGCCCACAGGCGAATGACGTAACCAACAGGCGTGAAAAAACTCTCACATGCCCACGAGGGTTCAAGCATGTCTGATGTAATCACACGTGATTCAAATCCATATGGTTTTTGAAAAAATAATAAGGTCGGATACTTTTCTAATAGACCTCGTACATATATATATATATATATATGTATGTATGTGTGTATATATATATATATACATACATTATTTTTAATGGTATAAGGGGAGGGTGTTTATAAGCTTTGTTTCTGCCTTCACCCTTTCGGCCACATGGGTTTTTGTATGTTGTTTATTTTATGTTTTGTTATTGCCTTTGTTGTTGCTCAGTTGTGTGCCAGATAAATAAATAAATTCAATTCAATTTTCTTTCTGATCTCCTCTTCAGTGATTACAGTTGCTGGCATTTGCTGTTTGTCTTTTTCTGTTATATTTTTTTAATCCACTCGTACTCTTGGTGTTGTTTTGGGTCTTCACAGAGTGGTCTCCAGAATTTTTCAATTTCTTCTCTCTCAGGTGGTTGTTGTACTTCTATTGTGTCGTTTGCCAGCTTCCTGTACACTAGTCTGGGGTTTTTGCAAATAGTTTATCTGTTTTGCTTGTATTTTCTTGTCTTTGTTCCTAATCTGTGCTGTTAAATCTTTCACTAAGGCTTGATGTTCAGCCTCCCACCCAGCTGTTTGTCTTCAACATTGTATTTTCTTTTAATGCGATTTACTTTTGTAAGAAGATTCTTTCTGTGGTTTTGGCTTCCCAAAAATGTTGTCATTTGGGAGATCTCTGCTCTCCCAAGATGCTGCTGCCAGACTTTTGACACAAAGCAGAAAGTTTGACCTTATTACTCCCATTCTGGCGTCCCTACAATGGCTTTCAGTTGCTGCAAGATTGGATATTAAGGTTCTGTTATTAGGTTATAAAATTGTTCATGGACTTGCACCTCCGTATCTGGCTGACCTAGTAAGGCCCTATGTACTAGCTTGGGCCCTGTGTTCGCAGGGTGCAGGACTTTTATCTGTTCCCAGGGTGAATAAAAAGTCTGCCGGTTACAGAGCTTTCTCCTACCGTGTCCCAGCTCTGTGGAACGATCTCCCAGCACACATTCGGCAGTTGGATACTGAGACTTTTAAATCATGTTTAAAGACTCATTTGTTTTCCTTGTTTTGTCATTAGTTTTATTGTCTTATGATGTTTTTATTCTTGTGTTCTTTTATGGTTTTGTCTTTTTATTGTTTTTAAATTTATAATTCAGTTTTCTGTTTTTATTACGCTGTGTGAGGCACCTTGAGGCGAACTCATTGCGAATTGGCACTATATAAATTTGAATTTATTCATGGAAGATTTGAAGATCTTTGCTGACTCAGAGCAGGGACTCAGTCAGCTCGTGGAGGAAGTTCATAGCTTCACCGTGGACACTAGTATGAAATTTGGACTGGATAAATGTTCTAAACGTGTAGGAAGAAAGAAAGCAGCAGAAAACATACAGCTGGATGAAAGTACAAATACTCTGGAATAGAAGAAAATGAGAGAGAGAGAAACACAAGAATACCTAAACCATTTAAAAAACATCTGCAAATCAGAATTAACACCAAAGAACAATTTTGAGGGCGGGGCTTCCATCAGGCTCCAGCAGGTCATGTGACAAGTTGACATCTTCAGATGGTTCAGTCTGTTCACTGAAGCCTGAAACCAAAGTCCTGGTGTCTTTCTTTCTTGGGGACAGACGACTTGTCTTCTTCTACCTCCGTCCTGCAGAAGGTGCGTCTAAATGTGCCTGTGGGGGGGAACAGGATGGGAGGGGGGCTTCAAGTTCCTGCTGGATTCTATGATCTAATAAACTCACCAAAACAAAGAAACACTGATGTGAAATCAGAGCCCTGTTGAGTGTGTGAGTGCTGGAAAGGTGTGCACAGTGGGTCGTCCAAAGGTGAGTCAGGTCACATTTTTGTCAAAGTGAGTGATGACTGGATGATTTGTTATTAAACTTGTTCTCGTCTTCATACTTAAAGGTTTCAACAGTTTAACACAAAAAGTGACTTTGGACTGAAAGCGGGATGGAAGGTAAATTATAGCGGGTTTGTTCTGTGAGATCTTGGGGACAACGTGAAGGTGGACATGTGTACACAGGGGTCAAAGTTCATGCTGCATTCAATGGAAAGCTGGAACTCAGGATTTCTGACTTCCAGCTTGAAAATCTACAAATTTTAACAGGATTTTGAATCAAAGTAACAAGTTGGACATTAAAGAGCCGGTTCTGTTCTGGTCCAGTGTGTGTTGAATCAGGTACATTTATTTTTGGGTTGTGACAGTCAGACACAGAATTTTATTAATATTCATGAAGTAATATTGCATTTAATGACTTTTCCATCATTTTCATGAGGGTGAGAAGTTTTAGATTTGAAACACTGACACTGAATAATGTTTGTAAACAAATATCTGATTTAGATCCCATCACCTTTTTAAAAACATTTGTTTTTAATTACTTTTTCTGATTTTAATTTTAATAATAAAGACGTCACCGTGTAATGAAAGAAAAGTTTCTTGAAATTATTTGAACCCATTTTAAAGGTTTTGTTTTCATGTGTTCACAGCCTCCCCTCGATTATGTCAAATGAACAGATTTTTGTGTGAAAAGGCGGGTCCACAAGCTGAAGGTTCTGATTGGTTAAACTCGACTTTGATGTCACATTTCCTGAAGAAACAAACATACTGACAACTTAAATGATTTCATCTTAATAGTAACAACTGTTACTGTTGAGAAGCTGTTTTTTGATGTAAATGCAGTTATGTTCCAGAACATTTATGGACCAAATGGTAAAGAGGGACACCTCAGAGACGGAGACAGACAGCTTGTGGACTGACTTTTATGGTTATATGACCAAAAGTTGATATTTTGTCCAAATTCAAATTTCTGCAATGAAGAACAAAGTTTTAACAAATCAAACAAAACCATCAGAATTAAAACTGAACAGAAACTGCAGGAAAAGCAGCATTTTAAGTGAATTTTGTTTTCCTAAGAAATCACATTTGCTTACAACAAAAAGACGATTTGTGAGGAATAATTGTGAACAGTGTTTAAATCAGACAAACAATCTGAATCAAAAACAAAACTAAAAGTGAAGAAGCATTTTGGGTGAATCTCGTCCCAAAGAAGTCCATATCTTTTTCTAAAATTTATAATTTCATATTTCCACAAGGCTGATTTGTGTTTAGATGAAGAGAGAGAGAGAAAAAAAAAACATGAGAATCAAATTCAATCAATCAATTTTCCCCAAAATTTTAAATTGCTTCATCATTCAGAGAATCATTAAGTTTCCCAGCATGCAGCACGACTCCTGACACTCACACCATCTCACACCTCGGCTACTGCAACACCTTACTGACAGGTTAAACACCATGAACATCCAAACACATCACAACCACCTTTTAGTCTTCTGACACACTGATGGACACAATACAAAGAGACATGGAAATATATTTATTTTAAGAAAAAGACATTCATCCAACAAGGTCACACAGAGATACAGGAAAGAATAAACCGTTAGTCTACATGAAGCGTGAATACAGGAGTTATTGATAATGGGAGCCAGGGACATTTAGGTTTATAGTGAAATGTTTGCATTGATTGATAACTATTGTGTTTTCAGCAAGGACACTGCAGGGAGTTGAACCCCATTCCACAAATGTGAAATTTAAAATAATAATAAATAATGCATCACGATTTTTAAAAATGCTTTGAAACCTCAATCTGCTCAGATTTCTTTTTTGAGGTAAAAGGGTTTCTATGGTGGAATGTTGTAATAAATAATTTGTTTAGATGATCTGCAGACAGTCCGGCAACAGCATTTGTCTTAAGTGTAGCTACATTTTAATGGACTTAGTAACATAGATGTGCACGCATGTTGTTGCAAAATTGGCAAACTTTAAGAGTGGTGTCTCTTGTAAAGTCCACCCGCTCTGCTGACTAAAGCTGACTTCTCTCATTCATATACAGTCTTATTTCTGCAATACTTCAATACTTCCGTGTTTGGCATGTCTGGTAATCACCTGGCGTTTGTCAAGGTCAACTTTGTCGCCGTTTATGAACCCAAAATCGCACTAGATAGCTTTAAGCATTTCAGGGTTTTTCCTGCTCGTGCCGAAATAGAAAGACATTACCGTATCAGCTTCATTGTCGACTCAGAATGTGAGAGGGGGAGTGGCTGCAGAGAGGCAGAAGGCTTCTGGGTTTAAGATTCAAGATTCTAAATGAAAGACTGTGATGCCCGTTGCCCATGCTCAGAAGTGTTTCTCTACTGTAGCTTACAGTCGTGTAAGTGGCGGACAAGTAGGACAGAGACGCCCCGCGGACGCATCCTCAGTACGAATGTTAGTCAAAATAAATTTTCATCATAAAAGGATGCACATCATCATGCCATGCACAAGCCATATCTGAAACGTCAATAGACACATCTCGCTTTATAGATAGATTTATTTTAAATATTTTTCATTGTTATTTTAATGTGTTTGTGACAATCAAACACACCGATTCACCTAAAATAGTTAAGTCCCTTTGGATGTTCTTTTGTTTGCACATGGCAAATCAGAGAACTAAGGAGAACCAGCTCTGAGCCCAATTGGCCAATGAGTCGTAGTGATGGACAACTTTAATACATGCATCAAGTTTTTTCAATTACCATGTTGGTCGTAGGTCATTTTTAAGGTCTTGGTATTTCGTTTGTATGTCGTACATGAATTATCATGTGTCTGTTCCGGTGGCTCTTTCGTCCAAAGCTTCGACCACATTCAGAACAGACAAATGGTTTTTCTCCTGTATGAATTATCATGTGTTTGTTCAGGTTGCTCTTTCTTCCAAATCTTTGACCACACACAGAACAGACGAATGCTTTTTCTCCTGTGTGAATTATCATGTGTGTGTTCAGGTTGCTCTTTAATCCAAATCTTTGACCACACTCAGAACAGACAAATGCTTTTTGTCCTGTATGAATTATCATGTGTTTGTTCAAGTAGCTCTTTCGTCCAAATCTTTGACCACACTCAGAGCAGACAAATGCTTTTTGCCCTGAATGAATTATCATGTGTGTGTTCAGGTTGCTCTTTAATCCAAATCTTTGACCACACTCAGAACAGACAAATGCTTTTTGTCCTGTATGAATTATCATGTGTCTCTTCAGATGGCTCTTTTGCCCAAATCTTCGACCACATTCAAAACAGACAAATGTTTTTTCTCCTGTCTGAATTCTAATGTGTTTGTTCTGAGTGCCCTTCTGTTTCTGTCTTTTACTCTGATCAGAACAGCTAAATGGTTTTCCAATTGCTTGTTTCTCCTTTTGTTGCTCTGAGTTGGTCATGTGACCAGATGCTTTTCCATATTTGGAGCTTTTAAACTGTTTCTCATCAGTGTTGCCTGAATGAACAATACTGGTATTTTTTTGACAGTTAAAACTTGACTGAAGTTCTCTGGTCTGTTTCCAGTCATAACTGTCATCAGTCTCAGTTCCAGAAGTGTCTGAACTCCTGCCACTGGTATCTGGTTGTAAATGACTGTTTGGACTTGAGTTGCTGGCTGGTTGTGGTCCTCCATCATCCTCTCCATCAGCTTCTGCTGTCAGTGTTCTGTGTACAGATGAGCTGCTGGCTACAGGCTCAGCCTCTGTGCTCTCATCACTTGGGCTTTGATGAAGCTGTGATGACTCTGGTTTTTCATCATTATTTTCACTCTTCACAGGGATGGCAGTGAAACCAAACTTGGTGAGATCTGCCTCCTCCAGCTGCTGAAGCTGCTCTCCCTGCTGACTTATCCACAGCTTCTCTTCTTCTTTAATGTCCTCCTGGTCAACACTCAGATTCCATTCCTGGTGTTCAGGGAGAGTTTCTTCTTTAATCACCAACAACGGCTGCATGTCTGTAAAGAAACAAATTAACAATAAATGGTAGAACAACATTCATTAAAATAAAGTATCAGAGTGGTGAGTTTGACCTGATGACAGTAAGTTATTGACCTGATGGAACTGAGAAAGTGGAAATGTACATCAGGATTTTTTTTTTTTTTTTACATTTCACACATTAATTCATGTCTTTGTCCGATTATTGTAATGCTTTATTTTCTGGTTTCCCACAAAATAGCATTGGATGTCTACAGATGGTTCTGAATACTGCTGTTGGAGCTTTGAATAAAACCAGGAGGTTTGATCACAGACATTCTGGTTTCCCTTCACTGGGTCCATGTTACTTGAAGAGCAGACATCAAGGTTTTATTGCTGACATTTCAGGCTCTAAACGGTCATGAACACAACTATCTTGTTGAAATTGTTCAGTCTTATGTGCCTCCTCATGTCCTTGGATGCAGACTTGCTCTGTGTTTCAAGGGTTAAAAAGAAGTCAGCAGGCTTCAGAGCCTTTTTTTTCTTGCCATGTTCATAATTTGTGGAACATGGCTGCCTGTTAGCATTTGAAATGTGACTTTAAGATCATAGTTGAAACATTGTCTATTGCCTCCAAACAGGTTTATGGTTTTTAATCCCCGCCTCATGCCCCATGACTGCTGGGTTAGGCTCGTGCCCCCGGTGACCCTTAATTGGAGTGAGCGGGTATAGAAAATGGATGGATAAATGGATTATTATTACTTAAACAACACTTAAGGAAAATGTCAAAATCATGAAATATGACATGAACACACGTACAGTAGTGTTCACAATAATAGTAGTGTGGCATTCAGTCAGTGAGTTTGTCAATTTTGTGGAACAAACAGGTGTGAATCAGGTGTCCCCTATTTAAGGATGAAGCCAGCACCTGTTGAACATGCTTTTCTCTTTGAAAGCCTGAGGAAAATGGGACATTCAAGACATTGTTCAGAAGAACAGCGTAGTTTGATTAAAAAGTTGACTGGAGAGGGGAAAACTTATACACAGGTGCAAAAAATTATAGGCTGTTCATCTACAATGATCTCCAATGCTTTAAAATGGACAAGAAAACCAGAGACGTGTGGAAGAAAACAGAAAACAACCATCAAATTGGACAGAAGAATAACCAGAATGGCAAAGGCTCACCCATTGATCAGCTCCAGGATGATCAAAGACAGTCTGGAGTTACCTGTAAGTGCTGTGACAGTTAGAAGACGCCTGTGTGAAGCTAATTTATTTGCAAGAATCCCCCGCAAAGTCCCTCTGTTAAATAAAAGACGTGCAGAAGAGGTTACAATTTGCCAAAGAACACATCAACTGGCCTAAAGAGAAATGGAGGAATATTTTGTGGACTGATGAGAGTAAAATTGTTCTTTTTGGGTCCAAGGGCCGCAGACAGTTTGTGAGACGACCCCCAAACTCTGAATTCAAGCCACAGTTCACAGTGAAGCATGGTGGTGCAAGCATCATGATATGGGCATGTTTCTCCTACTATGGTGTTGGGCCTATATGTCACATACCAGGTATCATGGATCAGTTTGGATATGTCAAAATACTTGAAGAGGTCATGTTGCCTTATGCTGAAGAGGACATGCCCTTGAAATGGGTGTTTCAACAAGACAATGACCCCAAGCACACTAGTAAACCAGCAAAATCTTGGTTCCAAACCAACAAAATTAATGTGTCGCAGATGTGAAGAAATCATGAAAAACTGTGGTTATACAACTAAATACTAGTTTAGTGATTCACAGGATTGATTAAAAAAAAGCAGTCTGAACATAATAGTTTTGAGTTTGTAGCGTCAACAGCAGAAGCTACTATTATTGTAAACATCCCCTTTTCTACCTTTTTTTTTTTTTTTAACTAATAGCCCAATTTCATAGCCTTAAGAGTGTGCATATCATGAATGCTTGGTCTTGTTGGATTTGTGAGAATCTACTGGTACCTTGTTTCCCATGTAACAATAAGAAATATACTCAAAACCTGGATTAATCTTTTTAGTCACATAGCACTATTATTCTGAACACTACTGTATAGTTTCATTACAACTCATTAAAAATACATAAACCAACTAAATTAATATTTCATAATGGTGCTGTTCACAAAAACACAATGTTAATGGACTGCATTTCTACAGCACTTTTTAGCATGTGATACACGTGTTCAAAGAGCGTTCGGCCGTTTATTCGTCTATAAACTGATGTTGAATAAACTTTCACTTTCAAACATGTTTTCAATCCATTTTTACCATGACCATTTTTTAAACATTTGTTTGATGTTAAAATGCTCCCATTTTGAAGTCTTAATTAATTACCAAAACCTTTTTTTCCTTCTAAAAGTAGCAACACAATCTAGCCTCGCTAGTTATGCGAGAAAATTATGATTTGCTATATAGTGGGGCTGTTGAGCATAAGAATTGTGCACAAAATGAAAGAAGCACGAAACTTTCAGGATTTGCTCTTGATGACATAAGCTTTGATTTAGATGTGGAGGCATTTGTACTTTGACCTCTGGGATATGAAATTTCTATATACAGGGCTGTGAAATGAAAATTGTGAAATCTTGCCGGGGGTCTGGGGGGGGCAGCTCCCCAGGAGCCAGGGTCTAGGGCCCTCTGGGGCCCCAGAATTAAATTTTTATCTAATGACACTTTTTCAGCATCTCCTGGAAGAACAAATCTCAAAATTAGTGGATATTTAAATGATCCTACATTCAAACTTTCATTTGAACCGTCAATGATGATGTTGAAATAACAGAATATGATGTGGAAGTAGGACCTGGAATGATTTTCCTTTTAATTGTAAACCAAATTATGCATTAACTCAGAACAATTAAACTACATGAAATTCATGAAGACTGAAAAGACTGTTACAGCATTTCAAAAACCACAGCTGAAGCTTGTACAAAATTTGGAAAATCATGGTAAAATATCAACAACATACCTTATGGTAAAAAGTCACTTATATTCTTGTGTAACTTCATGCAGCCTAAATCCATTCAAAGCCACAATGTCTTTTTTACAATGAAAGAAAGTCTAGATTAGTGCTAAAAAAGTCACATAGTCTTGTCTAAAATCCTGTTTGAACAGCAGAATGTTTATTTTCCAGGGAGAGAAAAATTCTTCCTGTGTTTCCTGACGGCACAGTTCACTTTTCCCGTTTCTTTTATCTTTCAGGTGTGTTGATGAAGCCAGTGACGATTCCACGGATTCTTGTCATTATAAGACTTTGTCAAACTGTCTTTCTCGCCATCTTCTCTCTGTGTGATGTCACTCCGTGACACAGACATGCTGCACAAATCTTTTAAAAACTTGAAAGCTCTAAACGTTTGGGATGTCCACATGCTACGTTTCGCTTAAGCACCGCACAGGAGTCACACAGGTTCGCCGCAGCAACCAACCAGTCCAGCTTTACGATAACAGTCGTAACAGCTATGCTTTGAGTGGCATTTTTCCTCCGCGAAACTCCGCGGATCCGAGGAAACTGATTTGTATCTATAACACACAGATCAGTGTCCGCGGACTTATAAAATATAAATAAAATATACAATATCGTAAAAAAAGAGAACGCTTTGCGATAAGCATTTTAAAAACTCAGTGACGTTCATGATTAAAGAGTACATCTCTAACACCCCGCCATGATGAAATCTGCTTCATAGCCCTGTATATATTAAATTAGAAATTGATGAATCTTAGGATCTAAATGTAATGGAAATGTGAACAAAATGTGTATTTCCACATTTCTGAGTATGAAAAACTCAGCATCACACTGAGGCAGCATCCCAGCAATAAACCAAAAAGATTTGTTGGATCCACTGTCTTGAGTTTCCCCAGAAACTCAGTGGTTGTCAAAGCAAAAACTGAGTGGGTGTGGGAGTAAACAGAGGCCACAGAGAATGACTTTCAGACGGCCTCAAAGCAGTTTTGGCAAACAGACAAGTCAGGAAACGGAGGCAGTTCTCAGATCAGATTGATTTCAATGAGGGTACAGAGCCGTGGACATATCGTGAAGAAGAAGAAAAAAAAATATCACCAAATCAGGCTGGGAAGTGGCCAAGTTCATCACCAAATATGAGAAACCTTTGACAGAGGCAGAGTTATCAAAAACTGTCACGCCATTGATGGAGAACATTTGTCCTGAGAAGGAGCAACAAATTTCTGATGTTTGTTTGGCTCATAACACTGTGACACAGAGGACTGAAGACACATCATCTGATATTAAAAAGACAACTGGGGGAAGGAGGTGAATTTGAAGACCAGATTCTTCTGACACCGATCAGTTACTGAGTTTTTTGAGGCTCTGACGATGACATGAACGTAGCAGAAGAGCTGATTTTACATCAAACGCCTTCAAAGTCAAACAAGAGGAACAGATTAACTGATAAAGAAAATGCTGACATTTTTAAGATCCACATATTTATGTGAGCAGATATTTTCAGTTACAAACATCAACAAGAGCCAACCTGAGGTCCAGTGACTTGAGTCAGCTTTTGTTCCAGGCTACGTGGACAGAAAACACAAAACCAAAGACTTAAAGACTGTTTCTGGGACCAGACTTCCATTACAGTCTCACTTTTAAAAATCCACATTTCTGCACACTTCAACATTTACACTATTCAAGTCGACATGTCACGCCTGGTAGCAAAGCCAGATATTAATACTACCAAGTTACTTAAGAAAAGTTCCCTAGTTTAGGTTGTTGATTGGAGCTGTAGAAAATAATGGATTTTATTCATTGAAGACATGTTGAGCCGAATTCATGGCTTGGCTTCGCGAACAAAGATCACGAAGGCTGTCGAGCCTTTGATGTTGTTCAAAAATGCAAAAGTACAGATGCTTGAAAGGCAGATCCGCGGGCCGTGTCTGCAGGTGAAGATCACGTCCGGTGTGGTGGCAGAGGTGGCATGGGACTTCCTTCTCTGACTCTTGATCTTGAGTGCATTTCTCCTGTCCTCTTCAAATTCAGTGACAGCTTGGTGGATCATGTGGCATCAGGCACCACGGTCTGCAGCCAGGTCTGACCAACACTGGTGGTCAACATGGCATGAGGTGAGGGACTTCGTGAGGCAGTCCTTGTATCGTTTCTTGGGGGCACCTCTCTCTCTATGGCCAGTGGAGAATTCGCCATGCAGTAGAATTTTAGGTAGGCGATGGTCCTCCATTCTGGAGACATGATCTGCCCACTGGAGCTGATATTTCAGTAGCATTGCTTCGATGCTGGGGATCTCAGCCTGCTCCAGAACTTCAACATTTGTGATGAAGTCACTCCAGTGAATGTTGAGAGTGGAGAGGAGACAGCACTGGTGGAAGCATTCGAGGAGACTGATGTGACTGCGATAGGTCACCCAGGTCTCTGAGCCATAGAGAAGGATGGTGACAACAACAGCCCAGTAGACGCGGATCTTTGTCTTGCTCTTGAAGTTTTGTTGTTCCAAACTTGTTTGTACAGTCTGCAAAAGGAGCTGTTGGCTTTAGAGAGTCTGTTGTCAATTTCTTTATCAATCTTTGCATCAGATGAGACGGTGCAGCTCAGGTAAGTGAATTGCTGAGTTGATATCAGCTCTGTATCGCCAATAGTTATGTGGGGCTGGTGGTAATTGCCCTGTGGGGCAGGCCGATGAAGAACCTCCATCTTCTTGAGGCTGACCTCGAGGCCAAAGAGCCGTGAGGCATCCGCAAAGCAGGACGTGATGCGCTGCAGAGCTTGTTCTGTGTGGGCTACGAGGGCAGCGTCACCCGCGAAGAGGAGGTCCTGAATCACTCTCTCCTGTGTCTTAGAGTGGGCTTGGAGGCATCGAAGGTTGAAGAGGGTGCCATCCAGACGGCACCTGACGTACATCCCATCCTCATCGTCCAGGTCTTCTGTAGCTTGCTTGAGCATCAAACCAAGGCGTTCCAGGCTAAGTCACAACCCTGTCCTGCTCACTGTGTCAAATGCTTTTGTTAGGTTGACAAAGATAGCATGGAGTCCCTTGTTTTGCTCAGCACTTCTCCTAGAGTTGATGGAGATCAAACACCATGTCTGTTGTGCCTCTGTTAGCTCTGAAGCCACAATGGCTCTCTGGGAGGTTTTCTTCAGCAATGGATGGCACGAGCCTGTTGAGCAGGATTCTGGCAAATACTTTGCCAGCGATGGAAAGTAGGGTGATTCCCCAGTAATCTGAGCAGTCAGACTTTTCACCCTTGTTCTTGTACAGGGTAATGATGACGGCGCCATGAAGATCTTGTGGCAACCTGCACTGCTCCCAGCAGCACACAAAAAGCTTGTGCAGCTTGTTGTGAAGAACAGGTCCACCATGTATCCAGACTTCAGGTGGAATGCTGTCGACACCAGCTGCTTTACGAATCCTGAGCTGTTCGATAGCTTCTGTTGCCTTCTCGATGGTGGGTGGTTCATCAAGCTCCTCTTTGAGTGGTAGTTGAGGAACTCGAAGAAGGGCAGTATCTTGGGCGGTGCGGTTTGCGCTGAAGAGGGTTTGAAAATGCTCAGACCAGCCAGCAAAGATGGATGACTTTTCAGTGAGGAGGTCCTGTCCATCTGAACCACGCAGAGGACGCTGAATTAATTTTGCAGTAATTAATAAATTCTGGGAGCAAAGAGAATTATTCTTGGTCTGCTCATACCCAGCGCTGCTCTTACTCATGTACAACAAGTTACTGATGTTGACCTTTTAGTGCCAAGTGTTGGATCAAAATAAACCAAACCTCCACGTGTCAGAATACACAAACCACTGCCTCCAGAATCCTTTCAGTTACCTTTGTTCATTTCAAAATTCAAAGTCCCTGCTGATCTTGGACAAAGGGAGTCGAAACATTGAGTCACTTTCCTTCAGGAAGAAATTATTCAGAGATTTTACATTTTATGTGTATCTTTCATAAAAATCCTCCTCACCCTGTTGTGTAAGTATTGACAGAATCACTGGAGGAATAACAGATGAGGAAAATATTTGACGGTTACAACAAAATGTTATAAATTATCAGTAACACAAACAAAGCTGAGTGAATAAACCTGTTCTGTAGAAGAGATTTAAAACAGGATTAAAAACAGCATCCAGCCCTTTACCTCTTTTGTTCTCTTCTTTTAAATGACTCACTTCTTCTTCATGGTCTGTGATCATTCCTTCATCAGCAGGTGTTAGCTGTAGTTTCAACATGTCCCTCAGCTGCTGGACTTCAGACATGTTTGTAGAAAGACTTTAAAACACACAAAAGAAACAGAGTCACAGACTAAAAACAGAGCATCTGCTGCTGCCCAGGCTGGCCCCATTATCGATTCTGCTTATCGATCTGATTCCTTATCGATTCCGTTATCGATACCTCTTGTGAATTTTGTACTAAAAGTAGACTTTACAGGTTTTCTATGTATTTCATTGAGTCTTAACGTAAATATGAAATTGGTCACTGTATCCTTGATCTCTGGACATAAATAAAAATAAACAAAACAGTGTTTCACTTTGAAGTTATTAATTCAGACTGGACTCTATCATTCTAACTTGACTCGGCAGAGAGCCACGCAGCGTTTGGAGCTGTGTGAACAGAACGGAGGACGATTCTCATTTCTTTCTCCCAAGAAGAAGTAGTCCCAGTTTGTAACTTAAATCTGCACAAAAGTGACTCACAATTTCACATATTCATGGATGAAAGTGGTGAAAAACAAAAACAAAAAAAAAGCTGAAACCCAAAATTACCCCCCAACACCACCTGCACAAAAATGTTTGAATTCTAGAAGCTGTGAAATGTAATCTGGGACTATTCCAGACAAACTACAGTGAGTGCAGCATCCATTTAGTGAGAAAAAAAACAAAACAACTTTCCTTATTCCAATTCATTCCAGTAGTATTCTGCTCTTACTAGGATGCAGCAGTTTTCTAGTTTGGCAGATAGTTCTGGAGGAAATCACTGAAGAAATTAACAAACTGAAAATATGGTTTGACTGAAACAAATTGTCATTAAACTTAAATAAAACAGGGATGAAGTGGAGGTGTAAGAGTCACTAGGTGTTCACAGGAAACACTTATTTCTGTATTTATTTATTTCTCTATGTATTTATTTATGTTCATTGTTAGTTGGTTTTATATTTTCTGTTGTGTTTCTATTCAGGTTCTTTTTGTCTCTCTCTGAAATTGTATATAATAACTAATCATTAGATTATTAATATATAAACAAAAATAAATTTAAAAATTTTACAATTTGTAATACATTGACTCTTACGACAACTCTTATTATACAGAAAACAATTGCACCCGAACACGACAGCTGCAACTGCTTAATGCTAACTTTAACATTGAAAATGCCATAGACATGCTAATGTGTTAGCATCACTTCCGTTTTTAAGTTATAAAATAGATCTATCAACTGTTTCAGAAGACCACAACAGGTCGGTTTAACATAAAATGTAGATAATACTCACAGCCAAATTAAGATAAAGTGAAAGGAAAAAAAAATAAATAAATAAATGAAGCAATAGATCAAAGCACTGCTTCAATCTGCGAACCACTGCTTCGATTGGTTCAAGGTTCAAAGCAAAGCTGCGCTGCAGAAAAGTTGATTACGGACCTGCTGCAGGGTCTGTACTCAATGTAGAGAAATCATTTTCCTGACAAAAATCCCCCAAAACAACGGCCACTCTGAAGGACCGATAACAGAATGGTTAAGCAAAAAGCTTATTGATGTTAGTGGATTGAATCATTTCTTAAAGGAACTGGTTCTCAATACCCATCTCTAGTGGTTAAACCCTTAGATCTTCAGCAAATGTATTTATAAAGAGAAACTGCATGAACTACCAAGTTTTTTTTATTTCTAATAAGTTTATTCAATTAGGAGAAACAAATGCTAAATTATTGTCGTGTCGTAACTTAATTTTTGTTCAGCCTTTGTGACCTGTCTTCATGAAGTTAGATGCAAAAATGTTGAAATTGGCCCTATCCTGCAATGATAAAGAATCCTTAAAAAATTACTGGATCCGTATTGTGTTCCAGATCATGGATCCAGGGGATGGATACATGAAGTCACTGAATACGTCTTGGACTTTATTTACATCAGTTATGAAGAAATACAAACAGTATGACACTCTATAGTAAATCTGTGTGGAGTAGACAGCTCTCAAAAACTGAGTAACTGTGCAAGAAGGAGAAGAGTGAGGAAAGACACCCAGACAACCCAGAAGAGGATTTAGGCTTCTGTGGCTGTGATTGGAGAAATTGTGCACAGTGCATGTTTTGTA
Source organism: Thalassophryne amazonica (assembly GCF_902500255.1). Lineage (NCBI taxonomy): Eukaryota > Metazoa > Chordata > Actinopteri > Batrachoidiformes > Batrachoididae > Thalassophryne > Thalassophryne amazonica. The sequence continues at coordinate 535,797 of NW_022986247.1, read as the reverse complement.
TTTTGTATCCACAGTTATACAGCTTCATGATGAAGTGGTACAGAGGAGGATTTTCTTTCACCAAAACATCAAATCTAGGCTTGCATCTCAGATGTACCTTCTGGCAAATGGTAGCTGAACTTTCAGGTCTTCTTTTTATGAAAACCCTCCTCTGTACCACTTCATCATGAAGCTGTATAACTGGAGATACAAAATGCAAAACATGCACTGTGCACAATTTCTCCAATCACAACCACAGAAGCCTGTAACTTGGCCGTACTATCTCCAACGGGAGTTTGGAAGTGTGATAACGCTCTGTGAGTATATTCCTCCTTCTGCGGATGCCGCCGCTGCCTGTGAGCGGATCCACAGCACAGTCACGCAGCTGCAGACGCAACACCCCTGCGCCCTCCTCCTCATCACCGGGGACTTTAACCACGCCTCCCTCTCCGCCACCTTCCCCAGTACATCACATGTAAAACCAGGGACAATAGAATACTGGACCTCTTTTACGCCAATGTGGAGGATGCTTACACCTCCACCCCCTCCCCCCACTGGGATGCTGTGATCACAATCCCTGTCTATCTGCTCCCCCAATACACACCCAGGGTGAGAAGAGAGCCAGTGCAGAAAAGGTTAGTGAAACTCTGGACTGAAGAGGCCACTGAGAGGCTGACGGACTGTTTCAAAACCACAGACTGGAGCATGTTTCAAAACTCTCACGGTGAAGACATCAACGGCCTGACCCAGTGTGTCACTGACTACATGAACTTCTGTGTGGAGAGCACTCTGCCTACCTGGAGGGTACGGTGCTTTCCCAACAACCACCCCTGGGTGACGCCCGAGCTGAAAGTCCTGATGAACCAGAAGAAGAGGGCTTTCAACTCGGGAGACAGACAGAAACAGCATAGAGTCCAAGAGGAGCTCCAGTGGAAGATCCGTGCAGCCAAGAAGGTGTATGGAGGGAAGATGGAGGAGCAGCTGGCCAGGAACAACGTCAGAAACATGTGGAGATGCCTCAAGACCGCCTCCGGACTTGGGCAGGGTGCCAGCAGGACTGCAAATGGAGATTCTCGGTTTGCAGAGGAGCTAAACAGTTACTTTAACCGTTTTGGCTCCTCCACGCCTGCCCCCTGCCTGCTCCCGGCTCTCCACACGTCTCCAGCAGCCAGCCCTCCAGTCCCTCTGGCCCCCCACCTTCTACTCCCCGGTCACCTCCACCGTACCCCGGACCTCGTCCCTCCTCCCCCGCAACTGTAGTCAGCCCCAGCCCCCCCCCCCCCAGCTCCCCCCTCCTCCTCCTCCCTCACTGTAACTCCGACTGAGGTGAGAGGCCAGCTCCTGCGGCTGAAGCAGAGGAAAGCAGCAGGACCTGATGGGATCCCCCCGAGGCTGCTCAGGACCTGTGCAGATGAGCTCTGTGAGGTCCTCAGCCACATCTTCAACAAGGGCCTCAGCCTGGGGTTGGTCCCCTCCCTGTGGAAGACCTCCTGTGTGGTCCCGGTTCCCAAAACACCGCATGCCAAGGAAGCGGCCCACTACAGACCAGTTGCCCTGACCTCCCACCTCATGAAGACCATGGAACAGTTCATCCTGACTCACCTCCGCACCGTGGTGAGCGACACCCTGGAGCCACTGCAGTTCGCCCTCAGGCCCAACATCGGGGTAGATGACGCTGTCATCTACCTGCTGCAGTAAGTGCTCACCCACCTGGAGACCAGCGGGAGCGCTGAGAGTCATGTTCTTTGATTTCTCCAGCGCTTTCAACACCATCAGATCGGCACTGCTGCGGGGGAAGCTGGAGGACGCAGGTGTGGATGGACACCTCGCCGCCTGGACCATCGACTACCTCACTGACCGCCCGCTGTACGTGCGACTGTCAGTCTGAGGTGGTAAGGTGCAGCACCGGGGCCCCCTAGGGCACCGTCCTCTCGCCTTTCCTCTTCTCCCTCTACACCTCGGACTTCACCTACAACATGGACAGCTACCACCTCCAGATGTTCTCTGATGACTCCGCCATTGTGGATCGCGTGTCTGAGGGGAAGGAGCTGGAGTATGGGTCGGTCATCACAGACTTTGTGGACTGGTGTGAGCGCAACCACTTGTGTCTCAACACCAGTAAGATGAAGGAGATGGTGTTCAACTTCAGGAGGAAACCACCACCTCACCCACCAGTGAACATCCAGGGGGAGGACATAAAGACTGTGGAAAGTTTCAAATACCTGGGTGTTTACCTCAACAACAAACTGGACTGGACTCACAACACCGACACCCAGTACAAAAAAAAGTCAGAGTCGCCTCCACCTCCTGAGGAGACTGAGATCTTTTGGAGTGAGCAGGCCTAGGCTTAAGACCTTCTATTACTCTGTTGTAGCCTCTGCTCTCCTCTATGCTGTCGTCTGTTGGGCCCCGGGCAGCACAGAGTGGGAGAGAAAGAGACTGAACAAGCTGGTCAGGAAGTCCAGCTCTGTCCTGGGCTGTCCTCTGGACTCTCTGGAGGAGGTGGATGAGAGGAGGGTGTTAACCAAGTTCAAATCCATCATGGACAACTCCTCTCACCCTCTGCACCGGACTGTAGTGGAGCTGAACAGCTCGTTCAGTGACAGACTGAGGCACCCTCAGTGCAAGAAGGAACGATACCGCAGGTCGTTCCTCCCTGCTGCTGTCAGACTGTACAATAACACTGAAATAACCACATGCAATAATATGTCCACAAATCACGTGCAATATTATTATGTCCACAAATCATGTGCAATAACAACTCGTTTACAAATCCCAGCACTAATGTCACCTTATCACATCTAAACTCCATTTCACATATTGTAAAAAAGATGCTCCCATCTCCTTTTCAATCCCAATCACGTTTATATATATATGCATATGTATATGTGTATACATACGAGGTCTATTAGAAAATAAACCGACAGTTTTATTTTTTTTTTAAACTATATGGACTTGAATCACGTGTGATTACATCAGCCAAGCTTGAATCCTCGTGCGCATGCAAGAGTTTTTTCATGCCCGTCGGTGACATCATTCGCCTGTGAGCACGCCTTGTGGAAGGAGTGGTCCAGCCCCCTCGTCAGATTTTCATTGTCTGAGAAGTTGCTGAGAGACCGCCACAGGAAAAACACCTCCGTGTTGATAACCATTTGTAAAATCCAGGCGGCTTTTGGTGGCTTTCAGCTGAGTATCTGAGAAATTGTTTAACAGCAGGGCATGTTCCAACTTGTCCTTAAGGCTTCCAACGGAGGTGTTTTTCTTGTGGCGGGCACACCGCGCCGGCTGCGAGCCGACGTACCAATCCATCCGCACGTCTTTCATTAAAAAAAATCTCCTTTAACAGTGGAATGTCCAGATAAACTGCTGATTCTGACCTCTTCTGAAAGTTCTCTGTTCTTTCACGCCGTCCTTGGTCAACAGAGGGTTAAATGTGGAGGTTTTCAGCTTGAAACAGGATAACGACGTAGCCTCGGAGCACTGCGCGACGTCCCGCTCCGTGGGAAGTCCTTACAGCGATAGAAACAATCCAAAATGTCTAAGCCGTTAAAATTTTCACCGAAAACCAGCTGAATTTCTCGAATGGTGTCCACTCGGATGTGCCTCACAGTTCTTGAAAAAATTTTGATCAAGCACAGCGCCAGTCTCTCAGCAACTTCTCAGACAAAGGAATTCCGACGAGGGGGCTGGACCACTCCTTCCACAAGGCGTGCTCACAGGCGAATGATGTCACCGACAGACGTGAAAAACTCTTGCATGCCCACGAGGGTTCAAGCTTGGCTGATGTAATCACACGTGATTCAAATCCATATGTTTTTTTTTTTTTTAAATAAGGTTGGATACTTTTCTCACAGACCTCGTACATATTCTATTACTACCTCATTTCTTATGTCTTGTACTGTTACAAGTATTATTATTGCTTATCCTTGCACACGCTGTTTGTTGAATATTTTCCTCTACTTGCACCCACCTTGCGTGTTTTTTAAGAGCTGACGTAAAGTGAATTTCTCCTCTGTGAGATCAATAAAGTTTATCTTTAACTTATTCTGGGTTGTCTGGGTGTCTTTCCTCACTCTTCTTGCACAATCACTCAGTTTTTGAGAACTGTCTACTCCACACAGATTTACCATAGAGTGCCATACTGTTTGTATTTCTTCATAACCAATGTAAATAAACTTCAAGAAGCATTCAGTGACTTGGAAATGTTCATGTATCCATCCCCTGACTAGTCTGAAGACAACTGTCAATAAAACTGATTATTTACAGGTATTATACCAAAGGGGCTGATTACTTATGCAACCCATCATCTTGGCTTTTACATTTTTAATTAATTTATATCAAGTTGTAGAGATTTACTTTCAGTTTGAGTAAAAGGAAGATAATTTTAGAAATGTTTATACTGAGAAGCCTGATTTACTTTTTGTATTTGAAATGCCATAAACAAATTAAAATACATGAAATACCAAGGGGCTGAATACTTTTGCAAGCCACCGTAAGGAAGACAAGTACCACTAGAATAATGTCTCTTATTCTCAACAGAGTACAAAGGATTAATAATGGCTGACCTCCGGTCCTGTGAACCCAGACTTCTCCCCTTATAAAACCATACAAATTATTTTCCTGGAAAATAATCATTTTGAGTTTCTGGTGAATAATATTCTTAGAACTAAAATTTATATACATAAATCTTGTTTGTCAAAGCCCCCACCCCACCTCCTCAATCTTTGGCCACTACAAACAAACCTTTTCCGTTATTGAAATGTATGAAAAAGGCTGAAGCCGCCCAAGCTGATAAATTCTGTATGCTTGTATCTGAACATAACTTATTGTAAGCCCTTGTATCTGTTTCTTTTCTGTGTCATTATTTACTCTTTTTTGTTATCTTTGTCTATATCTATATTTGTTTGGGGCTTATTGATTTAGGAATTCTTCAATTGTGTTTCATTTTTTATTTATCACCAGTATTATTTGATGCTTTAGATAATAGTTTGCTACTGCATAACAGATACAGGCCATATGACTCAATGAGAAAATTATGTCATGTACAATGTTTTTTTCTTTGGAGGTGTGTTTATCATGTTTTGTGCTGTGATGTCTATTTTTTGCTATACATACTGAAAAGTGCCATTGTATTCTTTTAATAAATAAAAAAAAACTCAGCGGCAAACAATATGAGCTTCGATTACTGCAGGACTCAACACCAGAGGTGGGAAATACCGGGAAATTTGGTATTGACCTGATACCAAGTAAATACAAGCCCAGTATCGCCGATAGATACTTTTTCATATTTAAGCTTCATAGATTCAAAGGATCCAGGATAGAATTTCGCCAAACATTGTACGTGACAACAAAATACTTTATCACAATCAACATTTAAAAAAAAAAAAAAAAAAAAATCACTCAACAACTTAAAACAAAATCTCTTGAGGTAGAGAGCTGACAAACCACAATACAAGGGTGCGCTGCTCCGTGTTGTGTGACACAGCGCAGCTCTTACAGACATGAATCTGCGTGATAGAGAAAAAAAAGCTTTGAGTATCGACGTTTTTAGACGAGGCTCGTTCAATACCAGCGTTGGTATCGACATTAGGATTGATCCGCCCACCTACTCCTACTCGACACATCAAGTCAGATTAGTTTCACACAAGAACACGCCGTTTTCTTCACATATGAACATGTTTGCTGGAGTAATCTGCCGTCACACAAACCGGAGAAAGAAAAAACCCCGAGGAAACAAACAATAAACCAACATTTTAACACATTAACGTCAGCCACATCTTAAAAAAAAAAAAGCATTTACCTTATCACCGGCGGCCAACTGCAGAGACAAAAAGACGCAGACGACCGTCCTAAAGATAAAACTACCACGTGTCCAGACTCGGCATTAGCAGCAGTTAGCCGCTGTTTCAACAACCTTCTCAGCTCTTCCACCTTTTCGCGCTAACTTCGCCTTTTCTTCTTCTTCCGGTTTACTGTCGACCTTTGTGCTTCTGGAGCTCTTCAAAAACATATTGGAGGATCACAGAGTGAAGTTTGATCTGTTCACACAAGAGTTTCCAGCGTCTCCAGCTAACTAGCTTTAGCTTTTGGCGACGACAGTAAAGTTCTTCTTCGTTACATTATAACAGCGTTGACGGACTTATCGTTGCATTACCGCCACCTCCTGGACCTGGAGCGCAGAGACGAGTCAAAGAGGGGGGAAAAAAGCTATATTCTCTCCATCAATCCTCCTGATGCAGACGGACGCGGCGCTCATCGAGTACACAAACACCATGATCGGATCCAATTTGCTCTATAGAAGGACTTGGTAGTCAGGCCCGGCGCCAGAAAAAAAATATTAAGGGGGCGATGAGTTTATCACAAGGGGCGTGCATAATGAATTGGGTGCGCTCCTAGAAAGCTCGTGTATTTAGGCTACACTGTTGTAAGAGACTGACTGTAGGCTGTAAAACCCCTCACTACACACTTTATACACTTCTCTCAAACAGGCAATAACATTTTCTCACTTTCTCTCAGTGTAAACACTCTCAAAGTTCAAACCTTAGTAGAAAAATAAGACCAACCTGTTTTCAGGCCCAAACATTTGTTTGAGAAATAAAATAGAACGTTTTCCTATAAATAATTATGATGGCTTTTAGAACTAACAAATTTAATTTTAACGATCAACCTACAAGGGTTAGGGATACATAAGAAATTATTAATAGTGACTGGCTTAAATTTTCATTGTTACGCAGATGATACCCAGCTTTATCTATCCATGAAGCCAGAGGACACACACCAATTAGCTAAACTGCAGGATTGTCTTACAGACATAAAGACATGGATGACCTCTAATTTCCTGCTTTTAAACTCAGATAAAACTGAAGTTATTGTACTTGGCCCCACAAATCTTAGAAACATGGTGTCTAACCAGATTCCTTACTCTGGATGGCATTACCCTGACCTCTAGTAATACTGTGAGAAATCTTGGAGTCATTTTTGATCAGGATATGGCATTCAAAGCGCATATTAAACAAATATGTAGACTGGCTTTTTTGCATTTTACGCAATATCTCTAAAATCAGAAAGGGCTTGTCTCAGAGTGATGCTGAAAAACTAATTCATGGCATTATTTCCTCTAGGCTGGACTATTGTAATTCATATTATCAGGTTGTCCTAACAAGTTCCCTAAAAAGCCTCAGTTAATTCAAAATGCTGCAGCTAGAGTACGACGGGACTAGAAGGAGAGGCATATCTCACCATATTGGCCTCTCTTCATTGGCTTCCTGTTGATTCTAGAATAGAATTAAAATTCTTCTTCTTACTTATAGGTTTTGAATAATCAGGTCCCATCTTATCTTAGGGACCTCATAGTACCACTATCACCCCATTAGAGCGCTTCGCTCTCAGACTGCAGGCTTACTTGTAGTTCCTAGGGTTTGTAAGAGGTAGAATGGGAGGCAGAGCCTTCAGCTTTCCAGGCTCCTCTCCTGTGGAACCAGCTCCCAATTCAGATCAGGGTAGACAGACACCCTCTCTACTTTTAAGATTAGGCTTAAAACTTTCCTTTTTGCTAAAGCTTATAGTTAGGCTGGATCAGGTGACCCTGAACATCCCTTAGTTATGCGCTATAGACGTAGACTGCTGGGGGTTCCCATGATGCACTGTTTCTTTCTCTTTTTGCTCTGTATGCACCACTCTACATTACTCATTAGTGATCGATCTCTGCTCCCCTCCACAGCATGTCTTTTCCTGGTTCTCTCCCTCAGCCCCAACCAGTCCAGCAGAGGACTGCCCCTCCCTGAAGCCTGGTTCTGCTGGAGGCTTCTTCCTGTTAAAAGGGAGTTTTTCCTTCCCACTGTAGCCAAGTGCTTGCTCACAGGGGGTCGTTTTGACCGTTGGGGTTTTACATAATTATTGTATGGCCTTGCCTTACAATATAAAGCGCCTTGGGGCAACTGTTTGTTGTGATTTGGTTCTATATAAAAAAATTGATTGATTGAATTGATTGATTGACTGACCAGTATTTCACAGTTTCTCTGGTCGCCCCTCTGTGTCCTGGCGCCATGCCACTGTCGCACCTTTTTCCACTCACACCTCGCTGCAGGTGTCTTTTTCTGAGTGAAGAACACAGTTATGGGTAGTTGTTGGCGCGCTTTTTTCTTCTGGGCGAGAAGATTCTTATAAACAGACACGCAGTACACAATGTGCATGCTCTGTCTTCGCGGTGCCGCAACAGGTGTCCCGTCATCTCAACAGAACACCGGCCTGCTTGATGAGGACACAGAGCACAATGCGCTGTTTAAAAAAAAGCATGCAAAATTGCACTAAAAAAATCCGTGAAACTGTGAGGTGCTATATTTTCCAGTATTTCTTTTTCTTTCTTTTTTATTTTTATTTTTGATAACTCTCACATCCGAGGGGGCGAAGTTGATGACGTGAGGGGGCGTCGCCCCCAAACACCCCCTCGTGGCGCCAGGTCCATTGGTAGTCCGAGGGGTAAGCACACGCGCACGCGGACAAAAACTGGCGTAACATTCTGCGCGTAAAAGTCTGTTTTACGCACGAACAGACCCAAATCACGGCTGAGAGAACAGGTGCCAAAAACCAGAGTGGATGCATAATAATTGTCAAATAGGACATTCCCAGTGTGATTTGTCATATAATTTTTGATACTTTGTGTGGAAATGATAACCCCCGAGTTCATATTTGCAGAATTTCTGCAACAAATTTAAATCTTGCAGGTTTATACAGCAGTTGTATTTGAAGGGTGTTTGTTGAAGAAATTGAAGCATATTTCAAAAATAAAAATCTCAGTTGGAATTAAAACCAATCAATAACCAGAGTACAGAACCTCCATGACCAGTAAAAAATCAAGGACCGAGACGTCGCCTGGTATGGCGAGCTGGGGCCCCACCCTGGAGCCAGGCCTGGGGTTTGGGGCTCGTGCGCGAACGCCTGGGGGGGGCCGGTGGGGCTCAGCCCGAAGAGCGATGTGAGCCCGCCCTCCTGTGGGTTCACCACCTGCAGAGGGGGCCATGGGGGTCGGGTGCAGAGAATATTGGGTTGGCGGTCGAGGGCAGGTGGCACGCGGCCCGGTCCATGCTCACAACCCTGGCTGTTGGGACGTGGAATGTCACCTCGTGGGGGGGAAGGAACCTGAGCTTGTGCGGGAGTTGTGAGGAGTACTGACAGAGTAGTCGGGCTCACCTCCACCACAGCTTGGGCTCTGGTACCCAACTCCGGGAGAGGGACTGGACACTTCATTTTTCTGGCATTGCCCATGGGAGAGGTGGAGAGCGGGTCGCATTGCTTTATTGCTCCCCAGCTCAGTCACCATGTGTTGGGAGTTCACTCCAGTGAACGAGAGGGTCGCATCCCTATGCCTTCGGGTCGGGGACAGGTCTCTCAAACCGTTGTCTTGGCTCTACGGGCCGAGCGGCAGTGCAGAGTACCCGACCTTCTTGGAGTCCCTGGGAGGAGTACTAGATAGCGCTCTGACTGGGGACTCCATTGTTCTCCTGGGGATTTCAACGCCCACGTGGGTGGTGACAGTGAGACCTGGAGAGGGGTGATCGGAAGCACGGCCTCCCGATCTGAACCCAGGTGTTCAGTTGTTGGACTTCTGTGCTAGTCACAGGTTGTCCATCACGAACACCATGTTCGAGCACAAGGGGGTGTCCATAAGTGCACGTGGCACCAGGACACCCTGAGCCGGAGGTCGATGATCGACCTTTGTAGTCGTATCATCTGACCTTCGGCCACGTGTCTCGGACACTCGAGTGAAGAGAGGGGCAGAGCTGTCGACTCGATCACCACCTGTGGTGACTTGGATCCGCTGGGATGGGAGGAAGCCGGTCAGACCTGGCAGGCCCAAACATATCGTGAGGGTCTGCTGGAATGACTGGCGGAACCCTCTGTCAGCAATGTCTTCAACTCCAACCTCCGGGAGAGCTTCTCCCAGATCCCGGGGGAGGTTGGAGACATGGAGTCCGAGTGGACCATGTTATCCACCTCCATTGTCGATGTGGCTGCTCGTAGCTGTGGTCACAAGGTCTCTGGTGCCTGTCGCGGTGGCAATCCCCGAACCCAGTGGTGGACGCCAGAAGTAAGGGATGCCGTCAAGCTGAAGAAGGAGTCCTACTTATCCTTGTTGGAAGGTGGGACCCCGGAGACAGCTGACAGGTACCGGCAGGCCAAGCGTGCTGCAGCACCGTGCTGGTCGCAGAGGCAAAAACTCGGGTCTGGAGGAGTCGGGGAGGCCATGGAGGAGGACTATTGGTCGGCCCTCGAAGAGATTCTGGCAAACCGTCCCAACGCCTCAGGAGGCGGAAGCAGCTCTCCACCAGCACTGTTTATGGTGCGGGTGGGGAGGTGTTGACTCTGACTGGGGGATGTTGTCGGGCGGTGGAAGAAATACTTCGAGGATCTCCTCAAATCCCATCGTCACGGTCTTCCGAAGAGGAAGCAGAGACTGGGGACTCAGAGGCAGACTCATCCATTACCCAGGCCGAAGTCACCGAGGTGGTTAGAAAGCTCCTCTGTGGCAAGGCTCCTGGGGTGGATGAAATCTGTCCTGAGTACCTTAAGTCTCTGGATGTTGTGGGACTGTCTTGGCTGACACGCCTCTGCAACATTGCATGGCGATTGGGGACAGTGCCTCTGGATTGGCAGACCGGGGTGGTGGTCCCTCTGTTTAAGAAGGGGGACCGGAGGGTGTGTTCCAACTATAGGGGGATCACACTCCTCAGCCTCCCCGGTAAGGTCTATTCCAGAGGAGAGGAGAATTCGACCGATGGTCAAACCTCGGATTCAGGAGGAGCAGTGTGGTTTTCGTCCTGGCTGCGGCACACTGGACCAGCTCTACACGCTCCATCGGGTGCTCCAGGGTTCATGGGAGTTCGCCCAACCGGTCCACATGTGTTTTGTAGATCTGGAGAAGGCGTTCAACCGTGTCCCTCGGGGCACTCTGTGAGGAGTGCTCCGGGAGTACTGGGTCCGGGGTCCTTTGCTAAGGGCTATCCGGTCCCTGTACGACCGCAGCAGGAGGTTGGTTCGCATTGCCGGTAGTAAGTCAAACCTGTTTCCAGTGCACGTTGGCCTCCGCCAGGGCTGCCCTTTGTCACCGGTTCTGTTCATTATTTTTATGGACATAATTTCTAGGCGCAGCCAGGGTGTAGAGGGGGTCTGGTTTGGGAACCACAGAATCTCGTCTCTGCTGTTTGCGGATGATGTGGTTCTGTTGGCTTCGTCAAATCAGGACCTTCAGCGTGTATTGGGGCGGTTTGCAGCCGAGTGTGAAGCGTCCGGGATGAAAATCAGCACCTCCAAATCCGAGGCCATGGTTCTCGACCAGAAAAAGGTGCTTTGCCCTCTTCAGGTTGGTGGAGTGTCCTTGCCTCAAGTGGAGGAGTTTAAGTATCTCGGGGTCTTGTTCACGAGTGAGGGATGGATGGAGCGTGAGCTCGATAGACGGATCGGTGCCGTGTCTGCAGTGATGCGGTCGCTGTATCGGACCGTCGTGGTGAAAAGAGAGCTGAGTAGGGGGGCAAAGCTCTCGATTTACTGATCGATCTATGTTCCGATCCTCACCTATGGTCATGAGATTTGGCTCATGACCGAAAGAACAAGATCGCGAGTACAAGCGGCCGAGATGAGTTTCCTCCACAGGGTGGCTGGGCGCTCCCTTAGAGATAGGGTGTGGAGCTCGGTCTCTCAGGAGGAGCTCGGAGTCGAGCTGCTGCTCCTCCACGTCGAAAGGAGCCAGCTGAGGTGGCTTGGGCATCTTTTCCAGATGCCCCCTGGACGCCTCGTTGGAGAGGTGTTCCGGGCACGTCCCATTGGGAGGAGGCCCCGGGGAAGACCCAGGACACGCTGGAGGGACTACATCTCTCGGCTGGCTTGGGAACGCCTTGGGGTTCCCCCGGAGGAGCTGGAGGAGGTGTGTGTGGATCGGGAGGTCTGGGCGGCTTTGCTTGAGCTGCTGCCCCCGCGACCCAACTCCGGATAAAGCGGAAGAAAATGGATGGATGGATGGATGTATGGATAACCAGAGTAAGATTTTTAAATTTGTGAATTAGAATCAGCAAAAAAAAAAAAAAAAAACCTTTTCACAGCGGATTTTAAACCAAATAAACATTTTTTTTTTCAGTTTGGCATTTCCATTTGTTTTGGTACTATTATTTCTGTGTTTGAAAAATGATGAACTCTATCAATTACAGCCAATGGCAGTCTAATAATAGGTTTGTAAATCACAGAAATGTTTACATGAATACAGCAGATACAATCCATAAATCACAAGACAAGAAACAATCCGGACTGTTTGAGATCCATTTAAAGTTTGAGACTTTCCAGTGAAGCTACATTGATGAGAAATAACTGAAAAATAAATTCATTCATTTTTATTTTCATTAAATACACATTTGAGCAATCTCTCAAAAATAAATGAACACAATGCTTCATAATTACTTACTTCTTTTAAAAAAAAGGTTAACATTTCTAATTTTTTTTTCCCAGTGGAATAAAAAGGAAAATAACGGTTTACAAAACAGACAATGAAATAAAAAAAAAAGTCTCATCTAAAACTATCTGCTGCTCCAAGGTCCCCAAATCAAATAAACATCAGCCCCCCTGAAATGTCGTGGTGAAACATGGTCTTCAGCTCCACTGGTATCTTTCTGGAGGGAGGAGGAGAGGGGCAACTTCAGTAACCCTAAAACACAGAAAACTGTATGTGTCGGACGCAGCTCGGAGAACCGACCAGCGTTTGAAGGACCCGTATGAAATAAGCAGAGCACGGTACAAGGCTAACTGAATTTAATACATAACAGTGATACAAAAAATAACAGAAAGTGCGGTCTGGCGTGGTGCGCTCCCAGCAGCGCTAACGGTCCAGAGCCAGAAGCTGTTCGGACCCAAGGACCCCGCCGACACCCCCCAGGTGGCCGCAACAAACCGAGTCTGTGAAAGAAGGAACCATTATGGTTGTCCACACTCTACACACAGAGAGAACACTTAAAGGTGTACAAACAGCAAACACTTCCTGGCTTGATTACTAATCAGCTTCCCAACCTGCAGGCATGGAACATCCAGTTCACAAAACTCCACTGCAGTGGAAGCCGATACATGACTAACATAACAGCTCCATATAAAAAGGTGTGAGGGACACCACATTTACTGACTGTATAAATGTTAGTCACAAAATCTAACGTACCTCAGGAAGTGTGCTGACGAGCGTGAGACCTCACCCCCTCCTCTTTCACAGACCGTGCATCAAACCCTGGACGTTCTCTGCATCCACTGATGATGAGATGGCTCCCGAGACGACGATCTCACCCATCTGGTCACAAGGTCGAGTCTCTGGCAAATACACACTGTATACTCCAGTCTTAAATGCCACCATGTTCCAATCCATATAGATGCACCACAGCTGTGAGTCCTGACGAGCCGCAGGTGATCAGGGTGAGGTTCTGATCACCTCAGCAACACAGCCACTCAGTCCCAAATGCAAGCCACCTGGAAGGAAAAACAAAAGACAGAAACAAAAAGGCAGCCAGGCCCCCCAGCCATACAACAGTACCCCACCCTCACGGGAAGCCTCCCAGCGACCACACAAACCTGGCCCAGGAGAAACACCCCCCTCCAGGGACCATGGCTGGAAACCGCATCTGCATTCATCTTCCAACAGAATGGTTGATGTCCTCTCCTCTGGCTGCATCCTTGCCTTTGTTTCAGTCAGTCACTTAGCACAGGTGTGGCCAGGAGTTCTTAAACCTGTGCGGTCAGCCTTTATCCAACCATGTGCGGTCATTAGTCATAAAACAAAAAAGACAAACACAAACAACCAAGCCCCCCCCCCCCCCCCCTCCCCAGGGGACCGTCCTATCAAACCCCGGGATGAGGAGAAAAGAAAAACCCCAAACTTAAGCTTACAAATAAAAGCGCTAAAACACCCCCCCCCCCCCAAAAAAACGACATGTAGGGACCAACACCCCCCAGAGGACTTCCCGCCAGCTCCAGGAGTAATAACCACAGCCGAGGTCCCTCTGGGATCCAACGTCACCCACGGGGACTCCCAGCGCCTCCCAGAGGACCACTCGTCAACCCCAGGAGACGCCTCCCCTCACGACCAACGGACCCAGCCCCGGCCGTCTATGGCTAGATGGACCCACAGCCCTTTCCCCCCCAGAGGACACCACAGTCAAACCCTGAGGGCGGAAACTGGGGGGAAAACACCCCCCCAGGTGCAGAGGTTACCTGGGAAACGCCCAGCATAACCACACTGCACCACTCCAGCAACGCCGACACTACGGCTCACACGGCTGGAGCCAGAGGAGAAGAGAGGGAACAAAAAGAAAATACCCCAAACCCCCCCCTCCCCTCCCGGGTGCAGAGGTTACCTGGGAAACGCCCAGCACAACCTAACTGCACCACTCCAGCAACGCCGACACTACGGCTCACACGGCTGGAGTCAGAGGAGAAGAGAGGGCATAACAAAAAACAAAAAAAAGAAAGAAAAAACAACAACCCAAATACCCCCCCATGACTCCCCAGGGGACCGTCCCATCAAACCCTGGGAGGTGAAACTGAGAAAAAATAAATAAATAAAAAGAAAGACTAACAGACTGACATAAGGTTGCTCGGGTCCTTTTTTTTTTTTTTTTTTTTTTTTTTGGCAGAACTGCAGGGTCACGACCCCAGACACTAAATAGTGAAAAACAAAAAATAAAATCCCACACAAAAACCAACTCAAAAAACACCCAAACAAAATAAACTAACACAAAACAAATAAGTGATTTATACCGTCAAGCTCAAACAAATGGAACACACCTGTTCCAACTTAAGAGCTTGACGGTAATGTGACTCAGTCACCAACAGAGGGAGCCAAAGTGCTAAAAATAAAAAACCCCCTTTGGTGACAGAGAAAACAAACGAGCTGCTTTTCTGTGCGCAGCTGTGAGCAACACACAACCAAAAATGTGATTCAACTAAATAACACCGGAGCTGACACAACAGACGCAGTAGTTATCTTCATCCGGGGAAACGGGGCTACAACTGTCACACGGGAAGCTCAGCGACCCGTGCCACAGAGCTCCGCCGTGCGTGTGCACCCATTACAGACACACTCTTGCAGCTCCCGTTTAAACCTCTTATCTGGTCGGAGCGTGACGCGAAGCCGTCGCCAGTCACACTCCACCACGACCCTCGGATAAGGCACAAACACAGGAACACGGCTGCATGAGCGCTCAAATCAGTATTCGGTAATGGGTTCTCCAACGCGCACCATCCGGGCGGAGAGCACCCGCAACTGATCCGGATAACTTCTGAACGTCTGCTGCCGCCTTCCCGGCGCGTTACCTTCTCTGCTACCGCTGGGTCCGTGATGTTTGGCCAGAGACTACTGTTATGTGTCGGACGCAGCTCGGAGAACCGACCAGCGTTTGAAGGACCCAGTATGAAATAAGCAGAGCACGGTACAAAGGCTAACTGAATTTAATACATAACAGTGATACAAAAAATAACAGAAAGTGCGGTCTGGCGTGGTGGTGATACGGTGCGCTCCCAGCAGCGCTAACGGTCCGGAGCCAGAAGCTGTTCGGACCCAAGGACCCCGCCGACACCCCCCAGGTGGCCGCAACAAACCGAGTCTGTGAAAGAAGGAACCATTATGTGAGTCCACACTCTACACACAGAGAGACCACTCAAAGGTGTACATTAACAGCAAACACTTCCTGGCTTAATTACTAATCAGCTTCCCAACCTGCAGGCATGGAACATCCAGTTCACAAAACTCCACTGCAGTGGAAGCCGATACATGACTAACATACAGCTCAATATAATAAAGGTGTGAGGGACACCACATTTACTGACTGTATAAATGTTAGTCACAAAATCTAACGTACCTCAGGAAGTGTGCTGACGAGCGTGAGACCTCACCCCCTCCTCTTTCACAGACCGTGCATCAAACCCTGGACGTTCTCTGCATCCACTGATGATGAGATGGCTCCCGAGACGACGATCTCACCCGTCTGGTCACAAGGTCGAGTCTCTGGCAAATACACACTGTATACTCCAGTCTTAAATGCCACCATGTTCCAATCCATATAGATGCACCACAGCTGTGAGTCCTGACGAGCCGCAGGTGATCAGGGTGAGGTCCTGATAACCTCAGCAACACAGCCACTCAGTCCCAAATGCAAGCCACCTGGAAGGAAAAACAAAAGACAGAAACAAAAAGGCAGCCAGGCCCCCCAGCCATACAACAGAAAACACAGTTACAGCTGGACTGTTTTCTCTCATTTTAATTAATCTGTCAATTATTTTATGATGAGTAATTGTTCACTTAATAAAAAGGCAGGAAACATTTTACTCGTCTCTCAGCCAGAATCCAGTGGGGTCATTCCATATGAAATCACCAAAGGTCCCAGTTTTATAGTTTTAGAATTGCCTGGTTTTGATATATTTTGTAGCTCATGTTAAGAGAAGAAGAACGGTCTTGGCAGTAGCTCAATATCTTGTTTTGTTTAGATTCTATGGGGGTTTGAAGAAGGGGGCGTGTCCGTGTGACCCTCTGTGTTCTGTTTGTGACCATGTTTACTTGGCCATAAATCAAAAACTAGAAAAGATATTAACTTGATATTTTCAGAATTTGTTTATTCTGTCTTAAAGTTTATGTAAAATGTACAGTTGAAGAAATTAACCCCCTGGGGCCATGCACTTAATTACCAAAAAATGGAATTTGGACAAAATGTACCGAAAGTGTGCTGACTTTGATGTGCATTAACCTTATTTGCCTTGTCATGTGAAAAATTCTCTTTGGCATGTTACTAGTACTACGAGGTCTGTCCATAAAGTATAGGTCCTTTTTATTTTTTCAAAAACTATATGGATTTCATTCATATGTTTTTACGTCAGACATGCTTGAACCCTCGTGCGCATGCGTGAGTTTTTCCACGACTGTCGGTGACGTCATTCGCCTGTGAGCACTCCTTGTGGGAGGAGTCATCCAGCCCCTCGTCGGAATTCCTTTGTCTGAGAAGTTGCTGAGAGACTGGCGCTTTGTTTGATCAAAATTTTTTCTAAACCTGTGAGACACAACGAAGTGGACATGGTTCGAAAAATTAAGCTGGTTTTCAGTGAAAATTTTAACGGCTGATGAGAGATTTTGAGGTGACGCTGTCGATTTAAGGACTTTTCACGGTGCGAGACGTCGTGCAGAGCTCTCAGGCGGCGTCGTCAGCCTGTTTCAAGCTGAAAACCTCCACATTTCAGGCTCTATTGATCCAGGACGTCGTGAGAGAACAGAGAAGTTTCAGAAGAAGTCGGTTTCAGCATTTTATCCGGATATTCCACTGTTAAAGGAGATTTTTTTAATGAAAGACATGCGGACGGGTCCGCGCGTCGGCTCGCAGCCGCCGCGACGCTCCGCCACAGGAAAAACACCTCCGTTGGAAGCCTTAAGGACAAGTTGGAACATGTCCAGCTGTTAAACAATTTCTCATATACTCACTCCACTGAAAGCCATCAAAAGCCGCCTGGATTTTACAAATGGTTATCAACACAGAGGTGTTTTTCCTGTGCCGCCGCACCGCGTCGGCTGCGTCCCGACGCGCGGACCCGTCCGTACGTCTTTCATTAAAAAAATCTCCTTTAACAGTGGAATATCTGGATAAAATGCTGAAACCGACTTCTTCTGAAACTTCTCTGTTCTCTCACGACGTCCTGGATCAATAGAGCCTGAAATGTGGAGGTTTTCAGCTTGAAACAGGCTGATGACGCCGCCTGAGAGCGCAGCGCGACGTCTCGCACCGTGGGAAGTCCTTAAAGCGACAGTGTCACCTCAAAATCTCTCATCAGCCGTTAAAATTTTCACTGAAAACCAGCTTAATTTTTCGAACCATGTCCACTTCGATGTGTCTCACAGGTTTAGAAAAAATTTTGATCAAACAAAGCGCCAGTCTCTCAGCAACCTCTCAGACAAAGGAATTCCGACGAGGGGCTGGACGACTCCTCCCACAAGGAGTGCTCACAGGCGAATGACGTCACCGACAGGCGTGGAAAAACTCACGCATGCGCACGAGGGTTCATGCATGTCTGACGTAAAAACATATGAATGAAATCCATATAGTTTTTGAAAAAAATAAAAAGGACCTATACTTTATGGACAGCCCTTGTAATGTTAGGCTTCCTTGAGATGCAAAGAACAACACCACAATGTCTTTAGATTTTGCCCAAAATTAACCCCTTTCCGGCTATTTTTACCAAATATGTTCCTTTGGCGCCCCCTTTTGGGCATGTGGGCATCTTTTGATTTTTGTTTTGTTGGTCTCAAATGAAATAGAATAGAATAGAACAGAATGCTTCTTATTGTCATTATGCACAAGGTACAACGAAATTAAAAGACAACTCCCGTAGTGCAAAGGTGTAAAAGTAAATAGAAAAAGACAAATAAGAATATGTACATGTATTTAGACTCACCTGTCACAAGCAAACCTATGCAGGGTGAGTCTGAAGTCAACATTAAGGAAAAATTCCATTCATATGATTAATAACCACCTTTGCATGAACTTAAGTTAGTCCATGCATGGGCATAGCTTATGTACAGCTCGCTACACGTTAGTTACTGTGCTTTGTTTATTCAGTGATACAGACATTGTTTATAATGTAGCAATGTATGTGTATACATGCTGGATGGATTTCAGAATGGCTATCGTATAGACTGTCATATATTTTCTGTACATTTATGTACATTTTCATGTACATTTTGATTAAGCTGAAAACTGAAGATTACCAATAAAGAGGGCATTTGTTTTCCCATCAGGTGTCTTTGTTAGATGATGGTACCAGGTTTAATTTGAAGTTCCAATGAAGACCTTCCCTAAGTTTTACCAGCACGTTACATGTGTAACGAGAGGCCATAACGTGCTGGATAAGGCTTACAGTAACATCAAGGATGCATATAAAGTCTTCCCCCTCCCCCACCTCGGACAATCAGACCATCTGTCCCTGTTCCTCACCCCAGCATACAGGCCTCTCATACAAAGAACTCTGCCTGAGGTAAGATCTGTTCGGATCTGGCCTGAAGATGCCATTCCACAGCTCTGGGACTGCTTCCAAACTACCAACTGGGACATCTTCACACAGGAGGACCTCACTGACTACACATCCACTGTCCTGTTTTATATTAAAACGTGCATGGGTAATGTCACGCTGGAGAAGAGGGTTAGACATTATCCAAATAAGAAACAGTGGATGAACAGTGAGGTCAAACAGCTGCTGAGAGACCGGGACTCTGCTTTCAAGTCTGGGAACATGGGATTGTACAGCTCAGCCAGATCCAACCTGAAAAGAGGCATAAAACGGGCAAAGGCAGCATATGCAAAGAAGATCAAGGGGCACTTCACGGAGGGGAACCCCCAATGTGTCTGGCAGGGCATTTGTGACCTTGTCAACTTGAACACTTCCTCTTCTAATGCCACCACCACCAACACCAGCACAAGCGTAGAGGAGGAGCTAAATCAGTTCTTTGCTCGGTTTTACATTAGTGAGGAAGAGAGTGTCCCCATGCTGCCACCCGCTGACAATCTGGCCCTCACTGTGAGCACGGAAGAGGTCAGGAGGGTGCTCTAGGGTGTGAACCCGTCAAAGGCTGCTGGTCCGAGGTGTCCAGAGGAGGGTACTGGGGGGCTGTGCAGACCAGCTGGCAGAGGTTTTTACTACCATTTTTAACCTCTCGCTGGCTGCCTGCACAGTCCTGAGCTGCCTCAAATCTGCCACTACCGTGCCCATCCCCAAGAGACAGTCGGTCAGCAGTCTGAATGATTACAGACCTGTGGCTCTCACTTCAACTGTGATGAAGTGCTTTGAGAGGCTGGTGCTGAGGCACATAAAATCCTTACTACCTCCCAGCCTTGATCAGCACCAATTCGCATACAGAACCAACAGGTCAACAGATGATGCCATCAACACAACCCTCCACACAATGTGTCCAAATCTTGAACAGTCTGGCAATTATGCGAGGATGTTGTTCGTGAACTTCAGTTCTGCTTTTAACACACTTGGTCCAAGCAGACTGATGTTCAAACTGCGCAGTCTGGGCATTGGCGAGCACACCTGCAGATGGATCAGAGACTTTCTCACCAACCGTCTGCAGTCAGTCAGGATGAGGTCCCACCACTCCTCAGTGCTGACAGTGAGCACTGGGGCCCCTCAGGGCTGTGTGTTCAGCCCCATGCTGTGCACTTTGTACACCCATGACTGTGCACCAACCCACAGCAGCAACATCTTTGTCAAATTTGCGGATGACACTACTGTGGTTGGGCTGATTCATTACAGCGATGAGACGGCCTACAGAGAGGAGGTCCTGAACCTCACTACTTGGTGCTCCCTGAATAACCTGGCACTTAACTTCTCAAAGACAAAGGAGTTGGTGCTAGATTTTAGGCGGAAGAGGGAGGATCCCCCCCCCCCTTCTCATTCAGGGAGACACCGTAGAGAGGGTCAGTGACTTCAAGTTCCTGGGAACATACATTTCTCAGGACCTGACATGGGGCACCAACACCAGTGCCCTTGTAAAAAAAAGGCACAGCAGCGTCTGTACTTTTTAAGGTCACTGAGTAAGGTCAACCTGTCCCAGGAACTGCTGCCGTCCTTCTATAGGTGTTCTGTAGAGAGCGTCCTCACCAACAACATCTTGGTGTGGTACAGGAGCTGCTCTCAGGCTGACAAGAAGGTTCTGGAGAGAGTCAGGAAGTCAGCCCAGAACATCATAGGAGCTCAGCTGTCCTCGCTGTCAGACATCTATAACACCAGATGTCTGCTCAGGGCCAGAAGCATCAGCTTGGATGGTTCACCCCGGGCACAGCCTGTTCTCACTGCTGCCCTCAGGAAAGAGTTACCAGTCCATCAAGGCCCGCACATCCAGACTCACCAACATGTTCTACCCAAGTGCAATATGGGTATTGAATGCACATTAGCCTACAGTCTGCACTGTTCATTGCATTTATTTTTTATAAAGGTGAATGCAATGAATAGTACAGACTTCTATTTATATACAGCTACTGGCTCCTTTGTAAATACATGTACATATTCTTATTTGTCTTTTTATATTTACTTTTACACCTTTGCAATACGGGAGTTGTCTTTTAATTCCGTTACACCTTTTGTATAATGACAATAAAAAGCATTCTGTTCTATTCTATTCTATTTCATTTGAGACCAACAAAAAGAAAAATCAAAAGATGCCCACATGCCCAAAAGGGGGCGCCAAAGGAACATATTTGGTAAAAATAGCCGGAAAGGGGTTAATTTTGGGCAAAATCTAAAGACATTGTGGTGTTGTTCTTTGCATCTCAAGGAAGCCTAACATTAGTACTAGTAACATGCCAAAGAGAATTTTTCACATGACAAGGCAAATAAGGTTAAATGCACATCAAAGTCAGCACACTTTCGGTACATTTTGTCCAAATTCCATTTTTTGGTAATTAAGTGCATGGCCCCCAGGGGGTTAATTTCTTCAACTGTACATTTTACATAAACTTTAAGACAGAATAAACAAATTCTGAAAATATCAAGTTAATATCTTTTCTAGTTTTTGATTTATGGCCAAGTAAACATGGTCACAAACAGAACACAGAGGGTCACACGGACACGCCCCCTTCTTCAAACCCCCATAGAATCTAAACAAAACAAGATATTGACCTACTGCCAAGACCATTCTTCTTCTCTTAACATGAGCTACAAAATATATCAAAACCAGGAAATTCTAAAACTATAAAACTGGGACTTCTGCTTATTTTGGATGATTTCATATGGAATGACCCAAAGATTAAAAAAAGTTACCACTTTACGAAGCAGTTTTATGGAACCCAGGGACAAGAACAACTTGAAGGACATGTTATTCAAATCAATCAATCAATAAATATTACTGGGTTGTTCCTGTTAATGAAAATGATCTCTGATGATGCTCAGCTTCATGGAAATTGGTTGAAAACATTTTGAGAAATAACAAACGCTGATCACGTTCACTCTGCTGGATCTCATAAACTGTAACAGGGTCTGTTCTTCTAATCCTGGAACTTCTTTACAAGACACAAAATATATCCTGCCCAAAGGTTAACAAAGGTCAAGGCCCCTCCACACACAGTGAGAAGTTTGGACAAATATGGCGAAACAACGTGAGACACTTCAAATTTGTGCACTACAAAACATCGTGCCGACGGGCAGACGTGCACGACGCTGGCACAATGTTTCATGCACGCAATGTGTCTGTCAAGTAGTAAACACAGCGTGGGCTGCTGCAGCGGCGCATTGTGCTCCATGGACAAGCTGCACCACATTGCGCTGCTGCTATGGAGGAAAATGACATAAAAACCAGCTGTATAATTAGTGAATATCACTGGGTTGATATAAATAATACATGAAGGGGGACACAATACAGAACATCGCAGTCAAACAACCCTGGTTATATAAAAAAACACTATCATCTACAGGATTTGAATCCACACACCCAGATTACAAGACAGGAACTCTACCCCTGCACCACAACAGGAGTGTGAAATGGTTAAAATCAATGAGCAGATAAACATATTTTCTCAAAAAAAGAGAGAGAGAGAAGCCACGTCCCATACGGCTTCCACCACCAACGGTCTGAAGAACACCGGAGCCGCCAAGTCCCGAGTCCCCAGGTGGCCTCCGTCTTCGGCTGTTGACCCTGGTACTGCTGGCAGAGCAAAGACAAGATAAATGAGTGTGAGTCCGCACACTCAGCAATCCACAGTCTGCACACAATTAGGAGGGAGCACCTCCACCTCCAATCACACACTCGTGCAGCTCCTGTTTAATCCACTTATCTGGTTCCGGGCCTTCAACAGGGCAGAGCGGGCGGTCCGCCACACCCGGCGGCACCTCCTGAGGTGGGCCTGGACCGAGGGCACACAGACCTCTCCCTCCACCAGCGGGAACAATGGGGGCTGGTACCCCAAACATGCCTCAAAAGGGGAGAGGCCGGTAGCAGACGAGACTTGGCTGTTATGGGCATACTCGATCCAGGCCAGATGGTGACTCCAGTCCGCCGGGCGCACGGAGGTGACGCAGCGAAGGGCCTGCTCCAACTCCTGGTTAGCCCGCTCTGCCTGGCCGTTTGTCTGGGGGTGGTACCCGGACGAGAGGCTCACGGTGGCCCCCAGCTCCTTACAGAAGCTCCTCCAAACTTGCGAAGAGAACTGGGGACCACGATCTGATACGATGTCCGATGGTATCCCATGCAGCCGCATGACGTGGTGGACCAGGAGGTCTGCCGTCTCCTGGGCTGTCGGGAGCTTCGGGAGGGCCACGAAGTGGGCCGCCTTGGAGAACCAGTCCACTATCGTGAGGATGATGGTGTTGCCCTGGGACGGCGGGAGGCCCGTGATGAAGTCCAGGCCGATGTGAGACCAGGGGCGGTGAGGCACCGGCAGGGGTTGGAGGAGTCCCGAGGTCCTCCGATGGTCTGCCTTGCCCCTGGCGCAGATGGTAAAGGCCTGGACGTAGTCCCGAACGTCGGTTTCCAGGGACGCCCACCAGAAGCACTGCTGGACCACTGCCACGGTCCTACGCACTCCCGGATGACAGGAGAGCTTGCATCCGTGACAGAAGTCCAATACGGCAGCTCTGGCCTCTGGTGGGACATACAGTCTGTTCTTGGGGCCGGTCCCCGGGTCCGGGCTTCTTGCCAGGGCCTCCCGGACGGTCTTCTCCACATCCCAGGTAAGGGAGGCCACGACAGTGGACTCAGGGATGATGGTCTCGGTGGGGTTCGACAGCCCCGCCTTGGCTTCCTCTTCGTGCACCCGGGACAACGCATCCCATTTTTGGTTCTTGGTCCCGGGGCGGTACGTGATCCGGAAGTCAAAGCGCCCGAAGAACAGAGACCAGCAGGCTTGCCTGGGGTTCAGCCGCTTGGCCGTCCGGATGTACTCCAGGTTCCAATGGTTAGTGAAAACCGTGAAAGGCAACGACGCCCCCTCCAGTAGGTGTCTCCACTCTTCAAGAGCCTCCTTCACCGCGAGGAGCTCCCGATTGCCGACGTCATAGTTCCGTTCAGCTGGGATCAACCTGCGGGAAAAATAGGCACAAGGATGGAGAACCTTATCAGCCGGGTACTCAGCGCCCGGGACCAAATCGATGGCACAATCGTACGGTCGATGCGGGGGAAGAGTGAGCGCCAGATCTTTGCTGAAGATGTCAGCAAGATCGTGGTACTCCTTTGGCACCGCCGATAGATTGGGGGGGACTTTAACCTCCTCATTAGCTGTCGTGCCGGGAGGAACCGAGGATCCTAAACACTCCGGGTGGCAGGTTTCGCTCCACTGCGTCACAACCCCGGACGGCCAATCTATCCGGGGATTGTGCTTCACCATCCATGGAAATCCCAAAATCACTCGGGAGGTAGAAGGTGTTACATGGAACACTATCTCCTCCCTGTGATTTCCAGACACAACCAAGGTCACTGGCTGTGTCTGATGTGTGAT
The DNA here is from genome assembly GCF_902500255.1 of Thalassophryne amazonica. Classification (NCBI taxonomy): domain Eukaryota; kingdom Metazoa; phylum Chordata; class Actinopteri; order Batrachoidiformes; family Batrachoididae; genus Thalassophryne; species Thalassophryne amazonica. Next base: position 511,330 of record NW_022986247.1, on the reverse strand, counting down.
TAATGGAAGCAGGGTGCCATCTAGTGCTCGCACCTGCAATGGTGCCGGCAGAGCCACCAGGGGGAGCCCTACTTCCTTTGCCCATCTGCTATCCAGCAGATTCCCTTCCGACCCCGTGTCTACCAGTGCTGGGGCGTGAAGGGTTAGATCCCCACAAAGGATCGTCACTGGGATTCGTGCAGATTTGCGGGATTTCCCCGCGTGCGTGTTATGACCCACCCTTAGCCCAATTTCTAAGGACGGGCGTTGTAGTTTGACCGTTTTGGGGCAGTCCTTCTGCATATGCTCACAAGAGCCGCAGACAAAACACTCCCCGCGGGCCAGCCTCCTTTGTCTGACGTTTGTTTTAACTTTGGCCCTGCTCGTGTCCATAGCCTCCTCAGCAGGTTGAGCTGTAGCCACACGGAGCTCTCTGGCAGTGAAGCGTGGGGACGACGTCACCTTTTCGGAACCGGAAGGGGGAGGGACGGCTCGTGCCCCGTCACGCCCCCCGGCCTGCTCCCGACGATGCTCATTTAAACGGTTGTCTAAGCGTATAACCAAATCGACAAGCCTGTCAAAATCCCGCGGTTCCTCCTTAGCCAGCAGGTGCTCCTTCAGGACCGGAGACAGTCCATTTACGAAGGCGGCGCGGAGCGCAACGTTATTCCAGCCGGACCTCGCTGCCGCGATGCGGAAGTCGACTGCATACTCGGCTGCGCTGCGATGCCCCTGTCTCATTGACAGCAGCACGCTCGAAGCGGTCTCGCCTCTGTTGGGATGGTCAAACACTTGTTTGAACTCCCGTATAAACCCAGCATAAGACGTTAGGAGCCGTGAATTCTGCTCCCAGAGCGCTGTAGCCCAGGCGCGTGCCTCTCCTCGAAGCAGACTAATAACATAAGCCACCTGGCTGGCATCTGACTCATACATGACAGGATGCTGTGAAAAGATGAGCGAACACTGCATGAGGAAGTCTGCGCACGTCTCAACACAGCCCCCGTACGGTTCCGGAGGGCTTATGTATGCTTCAGGGGACGGTGGGGGGGGGTCGTTGAACGACCAGTGGAACGTCTGTTACGGGCCCAGGACCAGCAAGAGGAGTGGCTGCAGCAACGCCCTGATCACGCGCTTCCACCCTGGCGGTGAGAGCCTCCACCCTCCGGTTAAGGAGAACATTCTGCTCGGTCACTAAATCTAGCCGAGCCGTGAAGGCGGTTAAGATCTGCTGCAGCTCACTCAACACGCCTCCTGCTGACGCCTGCGTCCTGGCTCTTCCATTGGCCGTTCAAGCTCGGGTTGACGCCCCTCGGAATCCATGACGATTGGCCGAGAAATCCTGATGGGAAGGTGTCGTAGCACAGACCCACAACAGGGGGCGCAAATGAACGGGCAATGAATAAGCCAAAAAGTAACAATTTAATGTTGTGACAACACACAACTAAATACACAAAATTAGCAAAGTCAATTAACACCAGGTGACGTGTGGGCAGGCTCGAAGATAGAAGACCCCCGACGAGAGAGAAGCCACGTCCCATACGGCTTCCACCACCTACGGTCTGAAGAACACCGAAGCCGCCAAGTCCCGAGTCCCCAGGTGGCCTCCGTCTTCGGCTGTCGACCCTGGTACTGCTGGCAGAAAGCAAAGACAAGATGAATGAGTGTGAGTCCGCACACTCAGCAATCCACAGTTTGCACACAGTTAGGAGGGAGCACCTCCACCTCCAATTACACACTCGTGCAGCTCCTGTTTAATCCACTTATCTGGTTTGGGGTGTGAGGCGAAGCCGTCGCTGTCACACCAAACGCCAATCCCACAGATAATGACGAACACCACAGGATAACGGCTGCAAAAGAAGTTCAGGTTATCACTCAACGGTTTGAGTCAGCAGAGAAATTACCTCTTCGGTAGTCGATTTCTCGGCGGGGAGGTGGAGTGGGCCAGCAGTACCTCCTCTTCAGCGGCCCACATAATAATAAACTCCAAATTCAAGATTTTTCAGAATTTTCACTGACGGCATGTTTGACTTTATGTACAACTTGAGGCTGAAGGTCGTCACCCATCTGTCTGTAGACAGACAGATAAGCAGACTGTCCCTGGTTTAGAGTTTGATCATCTGGATTTGTCACTATATGTTTTCTTTTATCAAAGGTGTTCAGCTGCCCTGATTTGACAACAGGACTTTAAATAAAAGTTCAACAGAATCTTTCGGTACAGTCTATTATTTTATCAGAGAATAAAATCCTCCTGATAAAAAGGTACCAGTTTGTTGATTTTTTTTTTTTTAATAAGCAGAATGAAGAACAAATGCTGCAAGTGTTCAGAAGAAGAGAAATCAGCTGTATGACATCCTCATAAAAAAAATAAAAATATTAAGAGGTGGTCACTGAGTCCTCGAGTTCTGTTTATTTGAGTTTCACACTTTGATGTAAATATTGTGGAGGTTAAAACTGCTTCTGTTACCTTCATGTTTTCGTTCTGATGCTCAGGATCTATGGGAGGATTCACTTTTGGGATTTTAAAATGATGATTTAATCACCTAAAAACTATTTAAAACTCTTTGGTGGATGTGAATTCTTTATTTCTTTCATGAGTAAGTCGGCTCATAAATTTCCCAAGAGCATGAAAAAATTATTCCAGCTACATAAAGATTCCTTGGTTATTTTTCGCCTTCGTCTTTGGTTTGTAAGAATTTAAAAATAAAAATTGGGATTGTTTGGCTGATGGAAGCTCGGTCTTTAATTCACCAAAATGTTTGCAAATCTGTAGAGTGACCTTTAATCTAGATATGGAAATATCTGAGAAGCAAACATTTGTTAAAATGAAGCTGTGTCATATAAGCGAGCTGTCTAATAGGAGTTTTGTAAAAACTCTTCCAAAAAGCAGATAAACTTTACAGCCAGTCAGCGGACAAGACGGATTATACAAACAGAATCAGTGAAGAGTTAATGTATTACCCAGGAAGTGACTGAGTTAACTAGCAAGCTAATTAGCCTAGCCTAGCCCACAGCAGTTCACGCCAGCTAACTTGACTTGAAAACACGCCTTTCGATCTCACAATCAGTACATAATATCATCTGCTAATGAGTTTTTGTCAGGCTGACAGTTAATTATTTTTTATTCAAAATATGTCACTTTATAGTTATGCAGTCATATATTTCTGTGTAATGATGAGCTACATGCTAACAACATAGCAGAGCAAAAAGTCACCGCTTTGCTAAGCTGCAGACCCACCCATTAAGTAGACATAAATCCAACTTTTTAAAAAACTGACCGGGTTCGGTTCTCGGGAGAACAAAAAGCAGACGTCCACCGGAGCGCTTCATGAGCTGAATTTCTGTGTAGGCTCTCAGTTGTCCAGGTGGTTTCCATAGTAGAGAAGCTACAAAGGACATTTACTGGGATCAAGGGACAAACTGAAATTTTCCCCACTCTGATTTGCACCAAATACAGGGGCTGTGACCAAGTGGTTGATGCACTTGGCTTCAGTGTGGAAGGTTCCCGGTTCAAACCCCACCCACGCCGCATTTCTCCGTGTAATGTGGAGCTGCATCCACCTCAGATTTGCTGTGGTGACCGCAGGTGCAAACAAGGGAGCAGCTGTAGGGTCTTCCTTTGATTTGCACCAAATGTGGCACACATATGGATATGTGTTCTGGAATTGCCCAGGACAAGTTAAATTTGCCAAATGTTAATCATTCAGATCAACAGGTCAATATTTAATGCTGGGATCATGCTGATACACACCTGTGACTGTTTGGAGCTAAAATCTAAATGAATCAACCGTCACTCAAACAAAGAGTGTTTGTTGATTTTGCTGTCTGTGTTTCTGACAGATGTTCTTACCCAACTGCATTGTTTTGTGAAATGTCCCGCAGCACTGGGATCAGAGACACCACTGTCCTGCAGACAAAATGTCAAATGAGAATGAATCAAAAGCCCAGAGTCTTCACACTGGATCAGAGTGGATTTTAACAACAACAGACAGCAAACCAACAATGAACAAAAAGAGTGAGTGAGGAAGCAGAATTTCCTTACTGATCTGGTAGAATGGTAGATTTAATGGACCTTGGATTCTGTGGCACAGCTCAGCTGGGATTTCAGTGGCCTGGAAGACAGACAGCTGCAGGTAAGGCCGGGTTCACACGACAGGATAATTAGACCGATATCAGACCCGATCTTCTCCTTCTGACAATCTTAAAGACGCCCCGACGATCGTGATGACGCTAAAGATAGATAGAGATAAAGATAAGATAAAGATAATCTTATCAGATCTTCCTGCCGCGTGTGGTGTGTTCAGAGCGCTCTGATCTGCTCGGAAGGACGTCAGGAGCGCTCCGATCACAAATCAGGGATATTCAACATGTTGGATTGTCTTGGCCCGATATCGCAGCATGTGTTTGTCCTCCGACCACAAACGAGCAGCCTGATGAATGTGACGTGCAGCCAATCAGAAAGCGAGGTGAGGGACGGAGCGGAAAATAAAATCAAAACATCTCTTCTGACTTACCAGAAAGTCCGATGGTTGCGCTGTCTCCACTCCTTTAAAGAATGACTTTTTTTCTTTTTGTATCGTTTTTTTCCCCCTCTGTTTTAAATAGTCCACAAAGTATCTCTGTTTGTTTACTCTGAAGTCACGTTTAATCTCAAGAGATTTTGTGAGATTTCCTGTCTGAGGTGGGAATGTTGGTGTGTGAAATCTGTTGGTGTGTGGTCTTGTTGTCCTCACCATGTGGCTGATCACCACACACTGTACCACCAACACTGTTAGATCAATGATTTTTTTATCTTCACGTGTGTGGTCTCTCAGGTTTTGGAAACCTAAAGATAATTTTAACATCCTGCTGTGTGAACCAGGCTTTAGACAAGTGGAACCGCTTCAAACATTCAAATCTGCATTACAAACTGAAGGAAACTGAAGCCCAGGTAGAAGCTAAAAGCTGGCAGTGTTGTGGTTTGGTCTGTGTTGGGGTTCTGGTCTCCTCTTTCTTAATGTCTTACCAACTCTGATCTGTCTTCTTCGATCTCTTTAGGTTATCTTTATATTTCCCAGCCTCTTATCTTGTATCACATATTTTCTGATCTAACATTCTTTGCATTCTTGTCATGTTCTGTCTGTCTCAGTTTTTGTCATTTCCTGCTGTATCACTCCTTGTCAATTTCACCCTTTTTCTTGTCTTGTATTCTCTGCATTGGCCCTTTATTACCTCGCCCACCCCTGGGTTGTGGAGCTTCTTCCAGAGCTGTCTTCAGTGGAAAAGGTTTTAAAGCAAGATAAACCCCCAGCTTGGGCAATAGCTCCTCAAGAGTTCTTGAAGGGACTAGGCCACCAGGTGTCACCCCGGCCTGAGGTGTCACTCATTGCACCACCTGCTGTCTCTCCATCATCCCTCATGATGACTGGGCCTACTTCCCAGTGGACAGCACCAGCTGCTATTAGCGACTTAGGCAGGGCCCCGTGGCTGGAGAAGAGGAGCCTCGCCAAGTCCATCAAGAGAGAACTCTGTAGCTCTAACGAAGGGGCGGGGAACACTCTTACCAGAACCTTCAAAGATTTTGAAATGGATCCAGAGCCAGCCACAGAATTCCTAGAGCAGCAAGCCACATCTTCTCCTGAGGACACCCCCACTCTGTTTGATCTTGTCCAGCTGCAGCCACTGATTTCTACTGCCCAGAACATTCTGTCCATGGATATGGTGTCTTTGCTCCATGACACAGCCACTTTGCGTCAACTAGTAGCTAAGCTTCAGTCACCCTCCATCAGGCCAGATCCAGTGACCATAGCCCTGTTTGGTTCCACTTTCCGTTCAGTCATAGACATCCTTCAAACAGCTATTCCTCAGCCTGCTGCCCTGCAGTCCGACTCACCCGGGTCGGGATCTTGCCCCAGATCTTTGTTGCCTCCAGAGTCCATAGCCAGTCCGCAGCCAGCTCTTTTCTGCCACTTAATCCAGCAGTTCCAGCTGCTCTCCAGGGGTCTCCCCTTTCTCTTGAGCCCCTCCATGGCTTAGATGGGGCCTAAAAGAAGAGGAACAAAGGCAGAGCTGTGTTCAGTGTCAACGAGCCTCCGTGGTGCTTAATGTGCACCACGGCTCAGATCCTGAGGCAGAGAAGTTCCACACTGGCCCCATTGATGTCAACAAGGGGATCTCCCTTCCAGCCCCCAATGAAGTCAAGGAGAGGTTGCCCGTCTCCACTTTGGAGGAAGTCCCCAAGGAGGCATTAGCTTCTCTTCCTGACAGCATCCTGGAGGGGCCATGTTGTTCCATGGTCGAGTCATGTTTGGGCTGCGGATTGAAGCAGGGATTATCTAACCATTGTTCTGACTGTTTCAGGCCTGAGGAAGCAAGGGCAGTCCTTCTGGGTCCAGGAAGCATCACGGGAGAATCAAGTCACCTGGCTCCAGATGATGTGACCCAGGAGATGGTAGCTTTGGCCCCAGACTTCCTCAGGGAAGCAGGAATGGACATCCCTACTCACAAGGACAATGTTGGTAAGGTGGGGGGTGATGATCTCTGTGCACCTTTTTGCAGGGCTGATACAGTCTCGGCACCTGACTGTGTCATGACAGTGGGGCTGGACACCCACACTGTCACAGATGTTGGAGAGAAAGAGACCGAAGTTCTGTTCTCGACCCCAGTGGAGAACTCCAGGGAGTTGGATGCTCACCCTCCTGCCTCCACTGGGAATTCCAGAAGATCATCAGAGGATGACAAGGAAAACAATGCTTATGGTTTTTGTGATAATGTACTTCCAGTTCTTAGCCCACCGGTCAGCTCACCTCGGTCTCGTAAATTCTGTGGGTCCAGGAGGAAGGAGTTGGTTATACCGGTGTGTCATGACAGTATGGTTGTACCCCATAGGCGTATTAACACTACTGCTCCTGTTCCAGGTTTAAAGTCACGCTCACTCCAACCTCACAGGGATTGCAGGTCCAAGAGGGTGAAAGCAGATCTAGCTCATGAAGTTCGGACCAATCCTCCCCTATGGAACCAGCCTTTCCTGTCCAGATTTAATCCTGTTCCTCCATTATCTCCCGGTTTCTTAGATCTTTGTTTTCAGACCAGTCCTACGTCCCTAGCTCCTGGGTTTTTTTCCCCCTGGTTCCCATACCAGTTCTGGGGTTTTACCTCCTGGTATCCAGACCAGTCCTGTGTCTTTAGCTCCTGATTTCCAGCCCCGTCCTGGTTGTTTGTCCTCTGGTTTCCAGATCAGTCCTGTATGTTCATCCCCTGATTTCCAGGCTAGTCCTGTGTCCTTGTCACCCGGTTACCAGACTGGCCCTATGTTTCAATCCCCTGGTCTCCAGACCAGCCACGGTTTTCAAACCAGTATGCCCCTGTTTGGCAGGCCTTTCCTGCTGGGATGTGATGCATTTGGTTTGTCTCCTGGGTTTCAAACCAGTTCGGCCCCATTCAGTGGGCCTTTCCAGGCCAGGCATGTTCCAATTGGTGTGCCCCCTGGGGTTCAGGTGGGGTTGCCCCTGTTAGGTGGGCCTATCCTGCCTGGACAGCAATTTAGTCCTTTGTTTCCTAGTTTTCAGTCTAGGTCAACCCAGTCTAGTCACGGTTGTTTGGTGGGCCTTTCTTCCCTCAATGTATTGCTGGGTCGTCATCCCCCGGCCTTTTGGGCAGTTCTCCCTGGCTGGGTGGGTTTCCCTCCGTGGGTCCATCCTCCGCCTCCCGCCCGGTGTTTCTTTTGTTGGGTTCTGGTGGTGGTCTCCCCGTGTTTGTTCCGTGTCCCCGTTTTTTTTCTGTGTTGATCTGTCTTCCTTGTGGGGTGGGTTGTTTTGGGCTGTGGGGGGCCAGCCGTTTTGGGGGGTACTGTTGTGGTTTGGTCTGTGTTGGGGTTCTGGTCTCCTCTTTGTTAATCTCTTACCAACTCTGATCTGTCTTCTTCCATCTCTTTAGGTTATCTTTATATTTCCCAGCCTCTTATCATGTATCACATATTTTCTGATCTAACATTCTTTGCATTTCCCAGCTTTTGTCTGTCATGTTCTGTCTGTCTCAGTTTTTGTCATTTCCTTCTCAGTCATTTCCTGCTGTATCACTCCTTGTCAATTTCACCCTTTTTCTTGTCTTGTATTCTCTGCAATGGCCTTTTATTACCTCTGTGTTTAGCACTCTCTGCTTCCCTCTAGTGACCCTTTATGTCCTCACAGTTCTTAGTCTGTCTTTACTTTACCTCCACCTAGTGCTCATTTTTGTCCCTACACATAATTAAGCATTATACACCTTGGTTGGTCTGCACCTGTATCTGATGAGACATGCTACTTAAAGTGACTCAGGTTTTTCTTCAGTGCAGGTCCATTGTCTCTGTTTGACTGTCTGTGTATGCATGAAAGGTTTGCCCTTTGCAGCCTGAGTGCTTCCTGTCCTCTGTCCCCTGGGATCATGCTTGGAGCGTGAGTAAAACATTGTTTTTTCACTCTGGAGCTTAATTCACTCTTTTTTTACCAAGAAAGACTTTTTTTGGAATCCTGTTTTGATTGAGAAGACTGATATCTGTTTGAATATTATACCTGAAATACTACTGGTTGAATTTGGTGGGTCATTTTGGAGACCATCTGTTTTGAAACAAGGTTCGGTCAGATCGGCACACAGAAATGATCACACAGACTGCATTTTGCTAGAACAAACAGGCGTATATTTATTCCCCACAAAAGCAGTTACATCAAACACAAGTGGTTGCAGCGCATTTTTCTCTCTTACCGTGACGCCTTTAACTGTCCCTCCAACTGTTTTACCTGTTGTTCTAATTTTGTCACTTTTTGTGACTTAGCGCATTCTGATGAGCGAACCGTATCTAACATTAAAACTCGCTCTTTCCAAGCTTCCGCACAAATCCACATCATTTCATGAATACCTCCCAACGGAGCTTTCTCTTTAACCTCCACCCGTTTTAACATCTCACATAAAACCGGTGGCGTTGCGGTGGGAATCACTCCAGTCCACGGCCCAGGGCGTCCCCCGCGTCGCCGTAGAAGCTGGCCTATTTCCTTAAAAGTGATCCCATCCCACCCCGGGACCACTTCTTCCTGTTGAGATGCCTCCTCGGCATCCTTCTTTCCCTTTCTACTAAAACAAGACATTTCTGTGTGTAGTCTGAGCGCAACCGTATCCTGCTGACAACGCCAAAAATGTTTTATGTGAGATGTTAAAACGGGTGGAGGTTAAAGAGAAAGCTCCGTTGGGAGGTATTCATGAAATGATGTGGATTTGTGCGGAAGCTTGGAAAGAGCGAGTTTTAATGTTAGATACGGTTCGCTCATCAGAATGCGCTAAGTCACAAAAAGTGACAAAATTAGAACAACAGGTAAAACAGTTGGAGGGACAGTTAAAGGCGTCACGGTAAGAGAGAAAAATGCGCTGCAACCACTTGTGTTTGATGTAACTGCTTTTGTGGGGAATAAATATACGCCTGTTTGTTCTAGCAAAATGCAGTCTGTGTGATCATTTCTGTGTGCCGATCTGACCGAACCTTGTTTCAAAACACCATCCAAGCAGCAAAGACATTCATTGGCTCTGCTTACTGTTTGGTGCTCACTTTTTATGTAAAGACTGTGTAGTGCACTCCCCTTTACAGGAAGGAGTCCCCAGTCCTGGTGAGCACTCCCCTGGCACTTCTACCAGCAGTGCAGTGGCATTCCTCTGTGGCCCTCACCAGGATTTAGAAGAGGACTCCTGACTCCAAGTTTTGTTACCACATTACATTCTTGACTGGTTTCTTTATTATTACTAAAACTGTGCTTTAACGTCACTCTCATCGCCTCGGCTGTCCTGCATCTAGGGGTTCCCCTCGTTCCTTGGTTCACCTCCTCCCGATCATAACAGACAGCATGAAGAGAAAAACGTCCAAACACTGAAACATTTAATGCTCAAAGAACTTGTACAACCCCTGGCAAAACATCAGCCATGACCTCATGGCTGATGTTCAAATGGAGGGATATGAGTTATATTTTGTAAATAGAAGAGATAAAAAAAAAGGTGGAGGTATTGCTTTGTACATAAAAACAGATCTGACGTAAAATTGTAGAAGAAATGGCAATTATAGATGATGTCATAGAAATTGTGACAGTGGAAATTGTACATGAAACATCTAAAAATATTCTAATCAGTTGTGTATACAGAGCACCAGACTCTTGTGTTGTGAAATTTACAGATAAAATAATAGAATTATTCCATCAAATCTAAAACAAAACGCTCTTTATGTGTGGAGACTTTAATGTTAATGTGTAAAGCTCCAGTTGCCAAAGAGTAAGTGATTTTGTGAATTCAGTGTATGGTTTGGGTTTATTCCCTTTGATAACAAAACCAACCAGAATTACATCGCAAAGTGCACCTGTAATTGACAATATATTCACAAATAGAACAGATGAAATTATTAAGAATGTTATATTGATGACAGATCTCAGTGATCATTTACCAGTTTTTTCAATATTTAAATATAAAAATAGGTACAAAAAACTGTTAACTGATAAGTCATTAAAAGCCTTAGAGGCATTAAATTATGATCTTAAAAATCAAAATTGGGAAGAGGTTTATGTCTGTGACGTTAATGTAGCATATAGTTCATTCATGAAAATACTGACGAAATCATATAATAAAAATTGTAAATTAATAAAAACTAGTAAGAAAAGAGTAAATAAACCATGGCTGACCAAGGGAATAAAAAACGCTTGTGTAAAGAAAAACTATTTATATAGAAACAGAACACAGATACAAAAAATATAAAAATAAACTATTGACAATAATTAGGAAACAAAAAAAAAAGATTATTATAGTGAACAATATAATAAGAGTAAAGATAATATGAGGGCAACATGGGGACTTATAAAAAGTGTGATGGAAAGTGACGGAGTGAAATCAACTTTTCCGAATTACCTTGTCAAGGAAAATAAAGAAATAAATGATATAAAAGAAGTTGTAAATTAGTTGTTTGAGTTATTTCTCAAAGGTGGGATCAAATCTGGTGGGAAATAAACCAATAGTAGAAGATAAATTAAATACAATTGTAAATACGGTCAATAGTATTTTCCTTGATAATGTGGAAAAAGATGAAATAAGGAATATTGTAAAAAAAAACTGTGTAAGCAAAACATCAACTGACTATGAAGATTTAGATATGATGACTGTAAAAAGTATAATAGAAACTGTTATTGAACCATTCACTTACATTTGTAATCTGTCTCTGTCAACAGGAATTTTCCCAGACGAAATGAAAATTGCCAAGGTAGTCCCATTATATAAAAATGGAAACAAACATAACATTTCAAATTACAGGCCAGTGTCATTGCTTCCACAGTTTTCTAAAATTATGGAAAAGGTTTTTGTGACAAGGTTGGATAAATTCATTGAGAAACATCATATTTTAAATAATGCTCAGTATGGATTCAGAACAAAACTGTTGTGTGGGCCGCTGAAGAGGAGGTACTGCCGGCCCACCACCACCAGATGGCGCCCTGCTTGGAGTGTGGGCTTCAAGCAGGAGAGGGCGCCGGAGTCACTGGGAGTGACAGCTGTCACTCTTCATCAGCACCAGCTGTCATTCAGTCAACTCATCACCATCTCCATAAAGGCCGGACTGCGACTCCACCTCCTCGCCGAGAAATCAACTACCATTCAGGTAACTTCTCTGCTGACTTAAAACTGAATAATAGTCTGAACTCTTTTGCAGCCGTTTTCCTGTGGTGTGTCCTTATCTGTGGGATTGGCGTTTGGTGTGATCAGCGACGGCTTCGCTTCACACCCCCACCAGATAAGTGATTAGACAGGAGCTGCACGAGTGTGTGATTTGAGGTGGAGGTGCTCCCTCCTAACTAAACACTGACTGTGGGATTACTGAGTGTGTGAACTCACACTCATCAATACTGTTTCTGTTCTCTGCCAGCAGTACCGGGTCTGACTGCTGAAGACAGTGGCCACCTGGGGCGCAGGGCTTGGCGGCTCCAGTGTTCTTCAGATCCGTTGGTGGTGGAAGCTGTGTGGGATCCGGCTCTTCTCTCGCCACGCGTATTCTATCTTCGAGCCTGCCCACACGTCACCTTGTGTACAATTGACATTCCACCATATTGTTTTTGTCTGTACTTCGTTGTGTGATTCACAACATTAAATTGTTACTTTTTGGCTTATCCATTGTCCGTTCATTAACGCCCCCTGTTGTGGGTCCGTGTCACGACACTTTCACAACAAAAACATTCAACAGCTATGGCAATTATGGAATTAACAGAGAAAATATCAACAGCAACAGATCAATCAATCAATCAATTTTTTTATATAGCGCCAAATCACAACAAACAGTTGCCCCAAGGCGCTTTATATTGTAAGGCAAGGCCATACAATAATTATGTAAAACCCCAACGGTCAAAACGACCCCCTGTGAGCAAGCACTTGGCTACAGTGGGAAGGAAAAACTCCCTTTTAACAGGAAGAAACCTCCAGCAGAACCAGGCTCAGGGAGGGGCAGTCTTCTGCTGGGACTGGTTGGGGCTGAGGGAGAGAACCAGGAAAAAGACATGCTGTGGAGGGGAGCAGAGATCGATCACTAATGATTAAATGCAGAGTGGTGCATACAGAGCAAAAAGAGAAAGAAACAGTGCATCATGGGAACCTCCCAGCAGTCTACGTCTATAGCAGCATAACTATGGGATGGTTCAGGGTCACCTGATCCAGCCCTAACTATAAGCTTTAGCAAAAAGGAAAGTTTTAAGCCTAATCTTAAAAGTAGAGAGGGTGTCTGTCTCCCTGATCTGAATTGGGAGCTGGTTCCACAGGAGAGGAGCCTGAAAGCTGAAGGCTCTGCCTCCCATTCTACTCTTACAAACCCTAGGAACTACACGTAAGCCTGCAGTCTGAGAGCGAAGCGCTCTATTGGGGTGATATGGTACTACGAGGTCCCTAAGATAAGATGGGACCTGATTATTCAAAACCTTATAAGTAAGAAGAAGAATTTTAAATTCTATTCTAGAATTAACAGGAAGCCAATGAAGAGAGGCCAATATGGGTGAGATATGCTCTCTCCTTCTAGTCCCCGTCAGTACTCTAGCTGCAGCATTTTGAATTGACTGAAGGCTTTTTAGGGAACTTTTAGGACAACCTGATAATAATGAATTACAATAGTCCAGCCTAGAGGAAATAAATGCATGAATTAGTTTTTCAGCATCACTCTGAGACAAGACCTTTCTGATTTTAGAGATATTGCGTAAATGCAAAAAAGCAGTCCTACATATTTGTTTAATATGCGCTTTGAATGACATATCCTGATCAAAAATGACTCCAAGATTTCTCACAGTATTACTAGAGGTCAGAGTAATGCCATCCAGAGTAAGGATCTGGTTAGACACCATGTTTCTAAGATTTGTGGGGCCAAGTACAATAACTTCAGTTTTATCTGAGTTTAAAAGCAGGAAATTAGAGGTCATCCATGTCTTTATGTCTGTAAGACAATCCTGCAGTTTAGCTAATTGGTGTGTGTCCTCTGGCTTCATGGATAGATAAAGCTGGGTATCATCTGCGTAACAATGAAAATTTAAGCAATACCGTCTAATAATACTGCCTAAGGGAAGCATGTATAAAGTGAATAAAATTGGTCCTAGCACAGAACCTTGTGGAACTCCATAATTAACTTTAGTCTGTGAAGAAGATTCCCCATTTACATGAACAAATTGTAATCTATTAGACAAATATGATTCAAACCACCGCAGCGCAATGCCTTTAATACCTATGGCATGCTCTAATCTCTGTAATAAAATTTTATGGTCAACAGTATCAAAAGCAGCACTGAGGTCTAACAGAACAAGCACAGAGATGAGTCCACTGTCCGAGGCCATAAGAAGATCATTTGTAACCTTCACTAATGCTGTTTCTGTACTATGATGAATTCTAAAACCTGACTGAAACTCTTCAAATAGACCATTCCTCTGCAGATGATCAGTTAGCTGTTTTACAACTACCCTTTCAAGAATTTTTGAGAGAAAAGGAAGGTTGGAGATTGGCCTATAATTAGCTAAGATAGCTGGGTCAAGTGATGGCTTTTTAAGTAATGGTTTAATTACTGCCACCTTAAAAGCCTGTGGTACATAGCCAACTAACAAAGATAGATTTATCATATTTAAGATCGAAGCATTAAATAATGGTAGGGCTTCCTTGAGCAGCCTGGTAGGAATGGGGTCTAATAAACATGTTGATGGTTTGGATGACGTAACTAATGAAAATAACTCAGACAGAACAATTGGAGAGAAAGAGTCTAACCAAATACCGGCATCACTGAAAGCAGCCAAAGATAACGATACGTCTTTGGGATGGTTATGAGTAATTTTTTCTCTAATAGTTAAAATTTTGTTAGCAAAGAAAGTCATGAAGTCATTACTAGTTAAAGTTAATGGAATACTCAGCTCAATAGAGCTCTGACTCTTTGTCAGCCTGGCTACAGTGCTGAAAAGAAACCTGGGGTTGTTCTTATTTTCTTCAATTAGTGATGAGTAGAAAGATGTCCTAGCTTTACAGAGGGCTTTTTTATAGAGCAACAGACTCTTTTTCCAGGCTAAGTGAAGATCTTCTAAATTAGTGAGACGCCATTTCCTCTCCAACTTACGGGTTATCTGCTTTAAGCTACGAGTTTGTGAGTTATACCACGGAGTCAGACACTTCTGATTTAAAGCTCTCTTTGTCAGAGGAGCTACAGCATCCAAAGTTGTCTTCAATGAGGATGTAAAACTATTGACGAGATACTCTATCTCCCTTACAGAGTTTAGGTAGCTACTCTGCACTGTGTTGGTATATGGCATTAGAGAACATAAAGAAGGAATCATATCCTTAAACCTAGTTACAGCGCTTTCTGAAAGACTTCTAGTGTAATGAAACTTATTCCCCACTGCTGGGTAGTCCATCAGAGTAAATGTAAATGTTATTAAGAAATGATCAGACAGAAGGGAGTTTTCAGGGAATACTGTTAAGTCTTCTATTTCCATACCATAAGTCAGAACAAGATCTAAGATATGATTAAAGTGGTGGGTGGACTCATTTACTTTTTGAGCAAAGCCAATAGAGTCTAATAATAGATTAAATGCAGTGTTGAGGCTGTCATTCTCAGCATCTGTGTGGATGTTAAAATCGCCCACTATAATTATCTTATCTGAGCTAAGCACTAAGTCAGACAAAAGGTCTGAAAATTCACAGAGAAACTCACAGTAACGACCAGGTGGACGATAGATAATAACAAATAAAACTGGTTTTTGGGACTTCCAATTTGGATGGACAAGACTAAGAGACAAGCTTTCAAATGAATTAAAGCTCTGTCTGGGTTTTTGATTAATTAATAAGCTGGAATGGAAGATTGCTGCTAATCCTCCGCCCCGGCCCGTGCTACGAGCATTCTGACAGTTAGTGTGACTCGGGGGTGTTGACTCATTTAAACTAACATATTCATCCTGCTGTAACCAGGTTTCTGTTAGGCAGAATAAATCAATATGTTGATCAATTATTATATCATTTACTAACAGGGACTTAGAAGAGAGAGACCTAATGTTTAACAGACCACATTTAACTGTTTTAGTCTGTGGTGCAGTTGAAGGTGCTATATTATTTTTTCTTTTTGAATTTTTATGCTTAAATAGATTTTTGCTGGTTATTGGTAGTCTGGGAGCAGGCACCGTCTCTACGGGGATGGGGTAATGAGGGGATGGCAGGGGGAGAGAAGCTGCAGAGAGGTTTGTAAGACTACAACTCTGCTTCCTGGTCCCAACCCTGGATAGTCACGGTTTGGAGGATTTAAGAAAATTGGCCAGATTTCTAGAAATGAGAGCTGCTCCATCCAAAGTGGGATGGATGCCGTCTCTCCTAACAAGACCAGGTTTTCCCCAGAAGCTTTGCCAATTATCTATGAAGCCCACCTCATTTTTTGGACACCACTCAGACAGCCAGCAATTCAAGGAGAACATGCGGCTAAACATGTCACTCCCAGTCAGATTGGGGAGGGGCCCAGAGAAAACTACAGAGTCCGACATTGTTTTTGCAAAGTTACACACCGATTTAATGTTAATTTTAGTGACCTCCGATTGGCGTAACCGGGTGTCATTACTGCCGACGTGAATTACAATCTTACCAAATTTACGCTTAGCCTTAGCCAGCAGTTTCAAATTTCCTTCAATGTCGCCTGCTCTGGCCCCCGGAAGACAATTGACTATGGTTGCTGGTGTCGCTAACTTCACATTTCTCAAAACAGAGTCGCCAATAACCAGAGTTTGATCCTCGGCGGGTGTGTCGTCGAGTGGGGAAAAACGGTTAGAGATGTGAACGGGTTGGCGGTGTACACGGGGCTTCTGTTTAGGGCTACGCTTCCTCCTCACAGTCACCCAGTCGGCCTGCTTTCCCGGCTGCTCGGGATCTGCCAGGGGGGAACTAACGGCGG